>NW_028263374.1:28552335-28852335 GCF_051168715.1 Poecilia mexicana | reverse complement strand
AGTTTCCGTGATGATTTCAGATTAAGATGGAGGGATTATTGCGGAGGAAAGTGAAAAATTAAGCAAAATCGAGTGGGATGTGAGAGAATCTGAAAGCAATTTATGTAAATTTTGTTGGATTTCAAATTTTTTCTTTTGGTTTTTGTTTCTGTTCTCCAAAGTCAAACAAGTTAACACCATCTGTCATTAAATGTTTATATTACAACTTCAGATATTATTAAAATAGAGTTTTAGTAACTGGTTCTCCAGAAAGTTTAAGTTCGTGACAAAATAAACTTTTTATTTCCTGTAAATTGAGAAAAATAGAATATTCCATTTAGGTGTTTCACAGGTTCCATTTAGTCGATATAAACTTTTAATCGTCTCTGGTGAGGCTCTGTGTTTGATTAAAAGCTAGAGTTTGGAGTTTTTTGGTTAAATGTTGGTTTTTATTTTGTGGGGCAGACATCGCATCTCTTCCGCCTCGCCGTTTTCCTCCAGCTTTGCGCGCCAGCTCCCGCAGGTTTCCCCCGGGTCCCGCCGCCTGTTTTCTCCGCTAAGCGATCCGTTTCACGCTCGGACTGAACTCATTCTGCTGCTTTTCGTTCTGAGTCTCTCCTTCTTTCTGAGATCCGCCTGTCAGCGCGGGATTCCTGTAACTAGAGCTGCTTTTTATTAACTCTCCCTTCATTAAGACACACATAAACACACACAAAATGCACAATATAATTATTTCAAACTGATTTGACAATTTAAAATAAAACTTTCATCAAGGCTCACTGCTGTAAAACCCAGATAAATTTCTCCTTACCTTCTGCATAACTTGATGAATCCAGTTAATTCATCCACTTGAATCTAATACTCAGTGAGATAATAACAGTTTTCAGGTTTGTTATGATTCTTTAAATTTCACTTATCTGCTCTTTTGATCATTTCTTTATATTTCTTGTCTTTCACCATTTTTGTTTGTTCTGTTATGTTTTAGATTTGTTTCATTATGTTAGTGTTTATTTCTGTTCTGTTTTCCTTTCCCAGCTGTTAATTATTTCCTCATTTTGCTGCTTTCCCAGCTGCATTCACTCACCTGTCATTAGCCCCTCTAGTTCCTTTGTCATTCCCATTCCGTCCTCAGGATATTTATAGGAAAGATAATATACAAACGTTCTCATTTTTCACGTTTTTTTGTTCTTCCAGCCCAAGCCTTTAAAACAATGTTTTTTGGTGTCTGGAAAATGAGCCATTTCAAAATCTTCCAGAATTCCAGGCCCTGTCCATTATCCAGCAACCCCAACCTGTTACCTAGCAACCCAAGCTGAGTTCCAACACCTTTGGTCAGCTGGTTTTACCAGTGTATATGCTGTACAATGACTGCTGGAAAAGACAAGTGTTTTGTTGTTGACTTAACCTCCAGAAATCACTTGGTGCATTATCATTTGTGCAGGAGGCTCCACTTCTGCTTTTCAAAGATTTACAGTTGTATAATTGCACATCTGTTTGCAGCCATTTTCAGTGTAAACGTTGAATTTTGGGGCATGGTCAGCAGCAGATTATTTGGATTTAAAGTGACAAGAGGTCCTTACAGCTCAAAATAGGCAGAGCTGATCAGACTAAAATCTCATTATGTAAGAATGATTGTGTGCAAAAAAAAAAAACATGTTTTGTAATGCCCATAAAGCTATTCCAACCAATTCTATTCAATCTGAAAAGAATTGGTAACTTAATGACTAAAGTAAAAGTTGAGCTGAAACATTAGAATGCAACTGAAATGTGACACCATGAATAAACCTAAAATTATAATAATGACTAATCAGAATCAGACCAGGTCACTGTTTGTTTCCCCCCTCATCTGAACAGACCTGCAGAGCCCTCTGGTGCACAGCCACCGCCCTCTGCCCTGCAGTTTGGTCTGTTCTGGGTCTCAGGATTGATTTCACTCAGGCCTAAAGTTCCCCACTGGTGACTGGATGACCTTTCAGTGGCTCAGAATATCTCTGCATGTGACATCCAGGATTACATTAACATCACCCACAAAAAATAAAACAATATGTCAAACGCTTTAATCTGAAGTAACAAGCAGCCGTCCACCCACGTAACGTTCACAGCTGACCTAATTCCTGCAGTTCGCCAAGTGCCTGCTTGTCTTTCTTTCACTCTGTGGAGTTTTTATTTCTGATTCGCTCGCTATAATTTTAGAACGAATACTTTAGGTCAGTTTTTTGGTTTCATAAGCACAAACAGCAAAATCAAATCTTACAAAGTGTTTTTGTCTAGTTTCTGGTGCACATGTTTTATTACACTTGAACTAAGGCAAAACTAACTTTCAGCAAAATATAAGAGCTTGTTTAAGTCAATAATTTCTTAATATTTATTTTTAAAAAGTACTGGTTTAACTGGAAGACTATTTCATTTATACTAAGGGGAAAATGTCTTTTAATGAGTGAAATAATCTGTCAGTTGAATTAGTTCTTTATCATCAATATTAATGAATTATTTACTTAAACTCCTACTTCTAGCTAAAACATTACTTGTAGGTCAGTTTTGTCTTATTGAAATGCGCTCAGATATTTGAGTTGTAAACTAGACCAAAAATTCTTGGTAAGATTTGTATTTTTTGCAGTGTGGTGTGAATGTAAAGTCTTTAAAACACATAGAGGTTCCTACGACTTATGGGTTCATAAAGTAAGGGAATTATATCAAATGGAAAAAATAACCTACTCATTAAGACTTCAAAAAATTACTTGTAACCTGGGCTGGGGGCAGCAGAAACTCTGTTGATTAAATGAGTCTAACAAGTTTGTCTTTTGGCATATGGTGTTTAGCTGTCCTGCCCAAAGTGTATCCTTATTTTAGGGTTGTTTGGTGATGAGTCTACAGATGTGATGCTGAGGTTGTAAGATGTCATGCTAACATGTTTTATTTATTTTTTGGAAAACTTCATCTTGTCAACACTTGTGTTATGTACTACTGATGTATGGCTGTATAACTGCTCTGTAAAAATAATAAAAGTTCTAAAAAAAAAAAAACATAAATGTGAACACATGGTTTCTAATGTTTCTCAGCCCAGTGCCCTTCAGAAATCCCCACTGACTCTCTGGTATTTGTCTCCTTCCCTTTCCAGGTGAGCGTGACAGGATGCATTAAATTCAGTAAATTCCACGCAGCCTTTTGGGACGGTCCAGGCGATATTTATCCGTACGACTTAACGCTGCTCAGTTCGACATGATGGCTGCCAGGAAGCGGAGGACGGCTTGTTGCTCAGCAGGGTGCAAAGCGCCGTGGTCGATCAACATGACTGTGCTTTAGAATGGCAGCTGCCAATATAATAATAATTCAATCTGGAAAGACTCAGACGAAGAAAAAGGAACAATTAAAAGATTTAATGACAGCAATGAATAACAGTTCTTTGGCGCTCGGGCCCCGGCAGCTGATCTGAGCCGAGATTTGAAGTGAACTCGATGAACATCCCGATAACCGATTAGGGATGCTCTCCCCCGGGGCCCGACACTGGTGGTGGAGGTCTGGAAAGAGTGCCATCCTGGAGCCAAAGGATGAGGGAGGAGAAGGGGAGGTGGTGGGTTGAACGCAGCTGGGAAGCGGCCGATGACTTGGGTGTGGATCCTTTTATGCTGAACTTGATTGATGATTGGACACGTCAGGTGAGGTCCAGCGCTGAGGTCGGAGATGAGCATGACGCCGATGGACGAACGGAGGGGATGGAGTCTTCCAGTTTGAATTTTCGCTATTAGCTCCATTTCAATCTGGAAAGACTCAGACGAAGAAAAAGGAACAATTAAAAGATTTAATGACAGCAATGAATAACAGTTCTTTGGCGCTCGGGCCCCGGCAGCTGATCTGAGCCGAGATTTGAAGTGAACTCGATGAACATCCCGATAACCGATTAGGGATGCTCTCCCCCCAAAAAGGGGCTGAGGCCGGGGCCGAGGCCCGAAGAAAAGGGGGACCTAAAACTTGTGAGCTGCCTTGAGGGTGCGGAGAGAAACATCACAGTACTGGTAGTCGCCAAACGAGTGCAGAAGTCTAGAAGGTGTTAAGGAAGAAAATATCTAAATTGGATAACTTTGGAAAAAGTTTGGCTCCCTCTTCCTCTGGATCCCAGGTCCTCTCGGCGGGCCATGTGTAGCCACAAGGAAAACAATGCGTGTTGACGTCACAGAATTACAGAGTTTAATCCAATATAAGACAATGCACAGAAACTACCGAACAACGGAGACATACATTCATTTACCTGACATAAATGGAAAGAAGAAGAAAAGCAAAGACATCTTTGGAGAGTTGCCAGAGCAAATCTAATGTGTTACTTCTGTGTAGAAAGTTTTATCTCCTTTAATTTATTCAAATAAGGCGTATCTTTGCTCATCCAATCCAGGAGCTATCTCTGGCCCCTTATCTGAAGCCTAAAACCCCTGCAGTTTACGGCCTTTCACAAATGGGCGCGAAAAGCCGGAACCTCCCCTGTACTGCTCTCCACACAGACAAAAGGCAGTTCAAACGATCCTAGCAAACCATCCGCTGCAGCCACAGGCGAAACAAAGGTCAACAGGCCAGAATAAGTCACTGATTTAAAACCACAATTTAGGCCATTTGAGTCAAGACATGCTCAGTTTTAAAATTAGCTTATTTTAAATTTATTTTCTTAACAAAGGTGAGAAGCTGGTAGGAGGAATCAAATTTGATTGCTAGAGGGGTTTTCATGATATCATGAAGCCCATTCAAAGAATGAAGGCATTCTAAGAGAAAGGCTGAAAAATACCAGGCAAGAAAGTGAAGGATAGTTGAAGGCGCGGAGCCAGGCAGGAGATGGGATCAGTTTCGGGGGACACGATCATCTGGAGACAGGCTGGAGGATAGGTGCCTGCTATATGGGAGCCCTGCTGAAAATATGAGCGAAGAACAACTGAGACATGGGCCAACAATGAGAGGAAGGCTAGGACATGGGCCAGCCGTAGGGCAGGCCATGCTGGGACATGCCGAAAAACTCGGACGTAGAAATGAATGATTGAAGATTTAAAGACAAAATTAATAACGGTTCTTAGGAAATGAATGACAGTTCTTTGGCGCTCGAGCCCCGGCGGAATATTTGAACTGTGATCTCGGGTGAACGCCCCCGACTCTGATTAGGGATGCTCTCCCCCCCAAAAGGGGCTGAGGCCGGGGCCGAGGCCCTAAGGTGAGAGGAGGGAAAGGGCAACTAATCCACCTGTACATACTGCTGTAAACACCGTCTTATCTGAGCTCTTCATAAGAAACATGCAAAGGTAATAAAGCGAAATAACACAGACATGAAGCAACATGGTTACATTTCTCTAAAGCAGCAACTTTGAACCTGAACGGTCAGCTGAAGCAGATCTCTGACACCAGAGCTGGGCTACTGTTAAGCTATGAGGCTTGTTGAGCTTCGTCAGGCTTCGGAAGCTAAAGCCCGAACCGTAACCTCCCCCGTTAATCTCTGACACTAACGACTTGAAAATAGAATAAATACATGTCCGTTAGAATGTTTAGATACTTAATTAGCACATTTTTACAAGAACAATGGCAGAGAATATTGCCTACTAGCATAAGCTAAAGTTAATGTTAGCCACAAAGTTTAAGTAAAACTCACTGTCGTGTCAGTGAATGTATAACTAGGCGTGCATCTTAAACATTTCTCCAGCTGACTTGTTGGGGCTTCGGATCGATGTACAACCTTGGCCAAGCACTGCAAGCACCTAGTGCAAATGATAATTGTAATGGATCGGAAACAATCGAGCCGCTCCGCCCGGAACGCGGAAACTGAGGTGCAAAGAGTCCATAGTGGGACTCTGAACCTGTGAGTTGATTTGGGGGACAGGAGGAGGAGAATGCTGAGAGGAAAGAAAAGGCACAGCATACAAGTGGTCAGCCAATAGGGATGTTGATCACGAGAAAAGGTGAGGCACTGATGGAAGGAACAGATATGAGGTGACAGATGCCACGAGGAACTTGGTGGAAGAAGGCCAGCAGTGATAAACCATAACATGATGCCAGGCTGGAGACAGAGTCAGCGGAGGAATACTCTGCGAGAGTGAGACCAGGCAGGAGGAAGCAGGACAGCTTGGTGGTTAATGTGATGGCGGGGCCAGGCAGGTGAGCATAAACAGCTTGGGGGCTACTGGGATGGAGCGGAGCCGGGCAGGTGAATGGGGGCCAGCCATGGGGATACGGGGCGGCGCGGAGCCGGGCTGGAGGGTACGGGTCAGCTTGTGGGGATGCAGAATAGCCTGAAGAAAGGCTGAACGACAGGTGCGGGCTGGAGAGGCGCCTCGCTGGACAGACAGAGGGAACAGCTGGGACATGGGCCAGCTGAGGCGGCGCGGAGCCGGCCTGGGGGGTACGGGACAGCAGAATAGCCTGGAGAAAGGCTGAACGACAGGTGCGGGCTGGAGAGGCGCCTCGCTGGATAGACAGAGGGAACAGCTGGGACATGGGCCAGCTGAGGCGGGGCGGGGCTGGGCTGGGGGGTACGGGACAGCAGAATAGCCTGGAGAAAGGCTGAATGACAGGTGCAGGCTGGAGAGGCGCCTCGCTGGATAGACAGAGGGAACAGCTGGGACATGGGCCAGCTGAGGCGGCGCGGAGCCAGCCTGGGGGGCACGGGACAGCAGAATAGCCTGGAGAAAGGCTGAATGACAGGTGCGGGCTGGAGAGGCGCCTCGCTGGATAGACAGAGGGAACAGCTGGGACATGGGCCAGCTGAGGCGGGGCGGGGCCGGGCTGGGGGGTACGGGACAGCAGAATAGCCTGGAGAAAGGCTGAATGACAGGTGCGGGCTGGAGAGGCGCCTCGCTGGATAGACAGAGGGAACAGCTGGGACATGGGCCAGCTGAGGCGGCGCGGAGCCGGCCTGGGGGGTATGGGGCAGCAGAATAGCCTGGAGAAAGGCTGAATGACAGGTGCGGGCTGGAGAGGCGCCTCGCTGGATAGACAGAAGGAACAGCTGGGACATGGGCCAGCTGAGGCGGCGCGGAGCCAGCCTGGGGGTACGGGTCAGCTTGAGGGAGTGACTGAGAAGGCACAGAGCTAGTCAGGAGGGTGAAGGCCAGCTGGGTGTTACAGACTGGAAAGAAACCTTAAATTAAGGGTGTAAAGGACAGAGGGGAAAGATATGCGAAATATTGACAGGATAACATTCACTTGCATGAGGTTGACCAACCACCACCAGAGAATTGCGCAGTGCTCGTCTGGCACTGGATGTTAGCGTAAGGCCAAGAGAGTACCTCGAGACTGGTGAACGTAGTCGAACATAGACTTTTTTTTTTTTTTTTTTTTTTTTTTTTTCTCCCCTCAAGGTTGCATGCATGCAGGGCTTGGAACTACGATGAGCATGAAGAAAAAGCCGAGACTCAGAATGGGGATGAAAACTGAGGAAATATACAGGCAGGATGAGATTAAGCTTGAAATGGGTGACTTGTCTAATAGCAGGACTGGACACAGCACAGGCAGGGAGATAGCTTATCGGCAATGGTGTTAAAATGACCAGATGCAACACGCAGGTATGCTAAATTAAATGGTGGCGATAGAAGACATGAGACAGATGGTGGAGGATTGGCTTATAGTTAAAACACAACTTATAGTGAGCGATGATCGGGATCGCTTGCTGACATTACTCTCCGGAAACAGGTTAGACAGTGAAACGAGTTAGAAAATGCTGAGGACTTGAGCTGCTGAAATGGATGATGCAAGCGAGAATTCATGGCTTGTTTAATTGATAAGGTCTGGAACGATTGTACCGAGATTGTCATGGAGGGATTTAAGTCAACTTCACGATCTGTGGCCAGCAACTGAACAGCGTGTGATGCCTCACAACTGAGGCAAAACTCCTAATTACTGGATGATTAATACGTACTCGTGCAGAGACAATTGGCAATATGACTTGAATTATGACACAGTCAAAGACAGCATAGTCTTCGGTTGACAAGTTGGCTGATAATGGAGCTGAAATAAAAAATGCGGTAGCCGACACACCCGAGACAATGGGCTGCATGGCTCTCAGTAGCTGAGTGCGCATACGAGTGCTGATATATGAATGAGTAATCCCTCTAGGCTGCCCCGACTCCAGACGAGTTTAACATGAGGGCATTGGCTTATGGGGGCAGAAGGTACACTGCAGTAAAACTACCCATACGAGGACATTTCCAAAGCGTTCAATAACGAGGGACCTACACTCTTTAGAACATATCAGCGGGCTACAGGCCACTAGTCGACGAGCTGAAGGTGCTACATTGTATAAACTTTCATTATTATTTAACGTTGCCTGCCTCCAACGCTTGCTCGACTCAGTCGGTTAATTGAGGAAACTGTGCAAAGCTCTGCGAATTGCTGGTTGCTGCCATAATTCGACCACACACGGAGCTGAGACAGCAGCAGCAGGTCTCTTTAGCTGTCGCACGGGAGTAAACCCGGTGAAGAATCTTAGAGCTCGAATGGCGTTTTAAAGCGCCTCCCCAAACACGACAAATCGATTCTTCAACATGCAGTTAAAAGCTCTCGAGCATATTGGGCGCAGCCCGAGTGGCCTACGAGTTCGGGAGAGAATAGGCTAATTGAAATGCAGTTCGTAATAATGCGAATGAGACATGAGAATGCTACGTCTTACCCCGACAGCCCGAGATGGGCGTAGAGAGGGAAATCCGGAAAGGTGCTGACCATGGCGGCATGCGGAAGAGAGAGAAGCTGTTGACGTGGCTGACCCATCGCGTGGCAACGGTGTGAAGACGATGCGAGAGCGGTGGTGGAGAAATGGAGGGAGAATGGATGGTGAGCTGGGAGAAAAAGGTGACGTGGATCGGTGCAGCGAGACCTTGGCGGGCGAAGGAAGACGGCCTTGCTGCTTCCGTCGGATCCTCTCTTCGTTTCTGTCGTCTTTTACGTGGCATATTTTAACAGGCTGTCTCCTCCACGTAGAGCTCCGCAGTTAGCTAGCTGGACTCACTGACTGTGCGGGAAGCAATTGCGTCGTGCGTCATGGCAAAAGTTAAAAGGTAACGAGGTGACGGGGCTTATTATGACGTTTTTCGAAGGTGGGACGAGGAGTACGGGAAACCCCATATAGGTGAGAGATAGGCGGGTGAGCCTGCTTGAAATAATCGAGGCTGAGGTCGGGAGAAACATCTCTTGCAACAGAGGAGCGTCTGAGGGGAAAAGAAAAGGCCAACGCAGGATGAGAGGTAGAAGGACGGAGAATCACGAAGCTGTGGAGAAGATGAGACGTGCTGGCTGAGGAGCTGTGGCGAGCAGATGAACGGATTGAACGCAGCTGGGAAGCGGCCGATGACTTGGGTGTGGATCCTTTTATGCTGAACTTGATTGATGATTGGACACGTCAGGTGAGGTCCAGCGCTGAGGTCGGAGATGAGCATGACGCCGATGGACGAACGGAGGGGATGGAGTCTTCCAGTTTGAATTTTCGCTATTAGCTCCATTATTCATCTACATCCACTGTGTACCCAGACTCTTTACACTAATTGTTTATATGAAAACATTATTTCCAATTGTAGACATATCCTTGCATCCCTGATCAGTAAAACTTCACCCACTGCTGCCTGAATCATATCACATTATCTATTTTGTGTTACATCTATTGTGTTATTGATTTTGATTTTATTGATTTTGAAACATATAGTTACGCAAATAGATAAATTCCTGCTGTAAACAGTGGTACTTTTTAAATGTTATTGTTTGGAATATCATCACTTGTTGTCGATTTGATCTTTATGGAGTGACAGAGCAATAAAAGGTTGATGTAAGCGGGTTAGTTAGTCTAGTTAAGTTAACTTATCGAGAAAACCATTGAGAAAAAGTATATGCAGAAACAGGAAGTTAAGTCGTTACCTTGCAGAAACCATTTATAAATGAAATCATTATCTCTAGAAAACTATCAGGGAAAAGAAAATGCAGAAAATGTCCACCTTCGTCTTCCGCACAATCCATCCGGTTTGCATTTCAAACTCAGATCTGATTGGTATTTCAGATCCAAATGAGAATATAAACAGGAGAAACATTTTACTGCAGAATCTGCAGCTAAGATGAAAAAGGAAAATTAATTATACAAGTTTTTAGTGTTAGAAACACCTGACTGGTGTGAGCGCGAACCTTTGAGTCGTCCAGTTCTGCTGTAACTGAACAGCACAGTATTAGTTTCTTCTTTAACCTGAAAGCCTGCAGGTCTGCGTCCTTTTCGACCTCCCAGATCTTCCCTCTGCCCCACTTTCTCCTCCGCCTACATTATGAATTTCTGTGCTGACAGGTAATGAATATTTCCATTATTCAGTGCTGCAGAAATCAATGTCTCATTAACATGAGGCCGTGTTTGTCCAAGGCACGATCGGGACACAAGCGTCCGTATCCTCTTCACCTCTACATCATCACTTATTTATTACAAATCAATTATGCAGAGTCGCGGCAGTTTGTTCAAGTCTCTCCAAGTTCACTGTGATGGGAATTATTTCAGGACCAGTAAATTATAAGACTGACTCTGAACAACTGGATTAAGTATTTGTTTAAACTCTTGAGTCCTGACGGAAATGGGAGGAAATCCATAAGACTCATTTTAAATTAGGGCTGAAACGATTCCTCGAATGATTCGAGTACCTCGATTACTAAAATTCCTCGAGGAAAATTTACCTGCCTCGAAGCTTCGTTAATTTATGTTTTATTAGTTAGCGCACCGTGTTCCGGCCGGGACTTCATTTGCGTTGCGCGGAGCTCTCACTTCCGCCTCTGAGTTGTTGACAAAAGCTAAGTCTCAGCGGCATAAAGTCCAATCTTCAAGATTGGCCCGTGGGGATTTTATTGATTGATGGTAATGCCCGACTTTTTATCGTTTTTGGGGAACCAATAAGCATCCTTAAAATGACTGGGGGAATGCCTGGAGTACGGCAGCATTTCTCCTCCGGGGCTGCTGGTTGAAAGCGAACGGCGGGAAGAGCGCTGAGGTGAGCGGATAGCCTGAACAGGGCGGGCGGCTGAGTAGCTGATGCTTACCGTGTAAATGTAGCTTTACCGACGAACCGCACAATAAATTTCATATCCCGGTCTGAAGAAACGGGTGGCGGAGCGCATCGTACATGGCTGGTAGATGAGTTTCTGAGTGTGACCAGTGAAGGTGTCGTAAATATCCCGTATTGCTTCCCCCCGTGTTCGTCCCCCGGTCTAACGGTTCGTCAGTCCGCTGGTCTATTTCCTCCCCTCCTCTCCTCCCACTCCAGGCGGCATTTCCCGTATTTTCAAACCCAAAGCGTGACAGGTTAGGTGGCAAGGTGAGTTTAATTAATCTATTAAACTCACTGAAGATGAATACATAAACTAAAAGCTGGATTGTAGACATTTTTTATAAGCATATTTGTGAGCCTGCCTCTTTGTTATTAAATTCAATATAATTTCATATTTTTCTATAACTTTTCTTCTGGTTAACTTAGAAAGTGAGCTATTATTGTTACAGGTTAGTTTTCTAAACTACAAAAAAGCAACTGTTAGGGATGCTCAAATATGAAAAATTGGACTGATATTGATATCTGATAGTAACACCGGTATTATGCCAGATTTACCAATATTTCATTTTATAATTTTTTTTATCCGATTACTCGATTAATCGTAAGAATAATCGATAGATTACTCGATTACTAAAATATTCGTTTACAACAGCCCTATTTTAAATGCATTATTTGTAGTTATTTTTAAACACATTTCATGTGCTGAGGCACACGCAAAAATGTTTCTCACATTTACAGGTGGATTTATAGTTCCCTGCAAAAGTGTTCATGCATATTGAGCTTAAATGCTGTAAAAGGTTATTTATCTTTTTGTCCTAAATTTCTGCTCACTGCATATTGAAGGCTGCTAAGTTTTTTACTCCAATGGAGTGACTGGTACTGTGCAGCACCACTTTAAGCATCAGTGCAAATACAAACACAAAAAAACAAACTTAGAGCAGTAAAATAATCCATCCAACCAAACAAGTTACAATTCAATAACAGGAGAAATATTCAGGCATAATTTAAGCCTTAGGACAGAGAATTAAGACCAAATTAAAACAATTTAAATTACCATAATAAAAAACATAAAATTACTAGCATAAACCCTTATGAGAATAAAGTTGAAATAAAACCAGAACAAAGTTGTAATATTATGACTTTATTCTGGTAATATTACGATTTCATTCTTGTAATACTACAACTTTAGTGTCAAATCATTTCAACTTTATTCTTGTACAGCATATTGTTGTAATTAAATGTTTTTAATTCTAGGTATGGCCCTAATACTACATCCATAATCCCCACCAACACTGGAATTTATTTTTTTATTTATGTATTTATTTTAATAGCAATGGCGCAATGCCCGATTGTTGATTGTGATTCAACAATCGGGAGCTTTTTGAAGCATCTCATTTTCCACACACCAAAAACCATTAACTTATTTCCAGAAAAGACTGGGAAAAGAGCGTCTTTGGTGATTTTTTTAAAAGCACAATTTAACTCCAGATCCATTGTGGTAGACCGTTTGTGTAACTCCTTGGTCAGCAATGTACGCCAGCATGTGCTAATCCATAGGATGCAACAAGTTTTCATATTAAAAGTATACGTTTCCATTATTTACTTACCATTTCACAATAATGGTGTGCCTTTAAGCCCCTCTTCCACATGTTGACCTCTACAGTCTTCAGCTTGCCAACAGGTGTTTCTTGTGACCTTTAATAAAAGAAAACAGACTTCTGCCTTGTACCACAAAAAACCCTGAAAACTGTTGCTATTCTTGGCATAAGAGTGATGGCTTTGAATCTTACTCCAGCCTGAGCACGAAGAAACTTGAATCCAGAGTTTTCACCCTACAAACGGCATGTCATTTTGGCTTGTGATGGAGTGTGTAGTACTGATGTGGAGAGAATAACTCCTTTAAAACAAACAGAGATCACTCAGTTCAACAGTGATGTCTCACAGAGTCATATCTTTGGAGAATAGATATCTGCAGGAATGCGTTTCCAGCAGGGACAGTTTTCAAACCTTTGACTTTATTGAAGGCTCTCAGACTGTGAGGAAACCTCAACACGGACCTAAAAACAGAAATTATATCTCTCAGGTCCAGTTATTGTATTTTGTGTTGCTTGTTTCTGTGGAAAAAAATATACTGACATCATTTAAAAAACATTCCCTGTGAGAAATAGCTTACAACTTTCTATTTTGTATGTTTTGGGCAAATGAGAAGAACAGTATTCAGTCCACTGCAAGCCCACACAATACAAACCCTGCCCCGTTGACAGAAACAAGCCCATTTATGCGTTAGCATTGGCTAAGTTAGCCGCTAACCTAAATAACCGTTAGCGTTAGCCTTGGATAGGCTAACAACTAGCATTCCTAGGCTGCTGGACCGCAGCTTGTTCTTTTTTTTAAAACTTTATCAAGAAAAATGGTTGGCATACAATATTTGTAAGCAACATAAGTTAGATTTATATACCTGCTCTTTTATCAGAGTTCACTGTAATCCAACGGATTATCAAGAAATAAACATGATGAACAACACGGAGCTGAAGTTCGCTTCCGATTGAGACCTCTGGTTCGGCAAATGGCTAAAGGGCGATTCCGTCTCATTTCTCTACTACCGTGAGCGTCTTTATTTTGCTCTAAATCAGTGTTTCTCAACCCTGGTCCTCACCGCCCCCCCTGCTCTGCATGTTTTAGATGTGTCTCTGAGCTGATTCAAATGATTGCATGACCATCAAGTGCTGCAGAAGCCCGTTAATCACCCAGAGATACAATTCAGGTGTGTAGCAGAAGGGAAATACCTAAAACATGCAGGACAGGGGGGCGATGAGGACCAGGATTGAGAAACACTGCTCTAGCTTAAGGACATCAGCGCTTACTGGCAGAGAAGAACCTTTGGGTTACATCTGGGGTTTTTTTCAACTAATTTAGATTTGTTGCTGTGTTTAAGGCAGGATTTGCAGTTTAGTGTAAGATGAGAATTGAGGGTCAGTTTATTCAAGCCTGAACTTTTTTTTTTGGTTACTCTAAATCAGGGGGCCCAAAGTTGGTCCTCGAGGGCCGGCGTCCTGCATGTTTTAGTTCTCTCCCTGGTCGTAGTAACAACTTGTCAATGTTCTTCTTAGGCCTTCTAAGGAGCCATCATTTGATCCAGGTGCTAAAAGGAGAGAACTAAAACATGCAGGATGCCGGCCCTCAAGGACCAACTTTGGGCCCCCCTGCTCTAAATTGCCCTGAAGTACTGCTTCAGGGCAATTTGTTTCTCTCCAAGTTCCCTGCGACCGAGCATGGGTCAGTCTGTAGACAATGGATTGATGATTGAAAACCTAACATAAGCCATCTATTGATTTAAAGTTAAAGAAGGAACCCTGTAAACTCCTCCCTGCTCACTACCTCCTAAAATAACACCCACGTTTGTTTCTCTCAGATTCAGCACTTGAAGTATGACCCGACCCACATAATAAATTCTGCTAATTTCCGAACCAGCCCCGCATCACAAGCGTTTTCTTAAAATTAGATGAACTATGTTTGAATTGATGGTGTTTTGTGTTGAAATGGGAGCCAACTGGAGGTCATACAGTCTACCCACTGTCTGATTTACTGCCGTGTCACTGATAATATCCTGCCGCCGCTGTGATAATGTCCTTTCCACATCCTGCACCCACATTACCCTTTACTGTATGCTTCTGTATTCATCTAATGCAACACAGGTGGTTCTTTCCTCACTCGACAAACGTGGCTCATTTGATTAAATATTACGATTGTTGTTAAACCGCCTGTCTGTTGTGGTTCTTTTCATCTTCTGCCTCTGATTCTTGTTTTGCTTAGATGTGTTTTTTCTTTGCCATTACTGTTAAATTGCACTACTTTATAAATATTGGTGATTCACTCAGTAAACAAAGTTCAGTCACATATATTTATATGTACATTTATTTTAATAAGTAAATTAGTGTGTGCATTTCTTCCACAGTGGAATGCATTTCCTTACTTTAAATTTCTAAAAGATGTTGCAGTTTTTTTCTCCACCTGAGGAGATAATGAATTAAATGATGGAGCTTCTTCATTTAACACTAACATTATATATCAAATATGTCTTGAAAGAAATGTTACTTCCTGATTTAATACCTTGAAATTGTGCCTATGTCTCTTTAAAGACTCTTTTTTCTGAAACTATGTTTTTTCCATACTACAACACTTCTATATTAACCTTATAACATTTTTACCTGCGTTGCTCTAAGAGGTAGCTCCTATAATGAGCTCAGCAGTTCTAACTTTTCTGGCTAGTCTGAAGGAGCTGAGTGGGGGAGGAGCTGCGCCTCGAAGGCGGGGCTAGGTCCAACCAGGCGTTTAGCACAACTGAATGGTTGCCAAGGATTGCTCAAACCTCCATGAAAAAATTAAGGTAACACTCCAGGTTTGTTTCTGATGAGGGAATAACATTATAACATGATGGAAAGTTTCTGACCAAGCATATTCACTTATCTTTAATCCAAAGTCATTCTTAAATGGCTCTGTGCTTTATATGTGTCACATCATCAGAATATTCTCTCTGCTCACTTTAAACTGCATCCTGGTTTGGAGTATTTAGTCTGACTAGCATCAATCTGCTGCACCAGCTGCTGGCGGAGTACAACACAAAAAATGTCATTTAGGTGGTATAAAAATGCTGTTTGCAAAGCACTTTTTCATGTCATACAGACCATGTTATATGCAATAATATAACAATTTATTGACTTGTTTTGTAAGGCTGAACAGAGGTTTATGGGCAGTGCTTTATTTTGTTTAATGCCCTTGCTGCAGGCGATACAGCTTACCTTTCCCACTGTGTGCACTTTCATTCTCAAACTGAGGGCTTTTATGGAACAAGTCACTTAATTTCACGCGTTTGGCTGACTCGTTTTTTTAATGCTCTGTGGTTTTTAATTCTTGCCTTTTCTGCACCAGATTTAGTCTTTTTACTACCGATTTCATCTAAACGTTCGGTTTCTGAGCGAGAGGCTCAGCTGGCAGTCGGCCTTGGTGCGATTGGCCTGTGTGTCTGCAGCACAGCGAACAGCTTCTCTGTTTTAACCGGGCCACTGGCTCGGTTCTACACCAGCCCTCATAAACCAAACCAACCCTCCTGAAATGTTCCCAGTTCTCCTAATCAGCTACTCTTGGCTTATTGCATATAAAAATATTCAATAACTTGTACATTATTAGGCGACAAGGATGAAAAAAGTCTGACTTTAATCTCAGAAACAAAATATTTTAAACTATGAAAAATCTAATTTTAAAACTCAAATCTATGAAGTAAATTTGGGATAAGTTCAGTGGGGATAAAGTTCAAGTTTACAAATTCTATAACAAGGAAGAAACATTCATGTGATTATGTTCATGTACTAACAACATAATTAACACACACCTAAGGATGTTTATTTATTTGGACTGATAAATTGACAAGAAAGTCTGAATTTTGAGACAAAAAGTCAGACAGAGAAAGGATTGTAAACAAAACACACAAAAATAATTGATCACAACTTTATCTGACTTCAGTATATGAGTCCCAAACTCGAATCCATAGCTGCGTTTCCATTACTAAAGTACGCAAAACTTGGTTGATTTTCTGCTAATGTCAAAATTTACACAATTTCACAATTGCAGTGTCTCCATTAAATAAGAAATGCCATTAAAATCACACATAAATATGTTTGTTTATGTGACGAGTCATTAAAAAACATTCTCCTCCTATCACTTCCTGTTGTCTTCTTCGTCGTTTCCAGCAGTAGTAACTTCAGACTTTTGATCAGGACTCATGATGTGAGAAAAATGTTTCTATTGCAGCTATTTTGCAAAATACATTAATTCAGATAAAGTCAAAGTAGAACATAATCTTAGTGCAAAACTTCATCATAAAACATGGGTTTTTTACGTTGCCATCTTTCCATTTGGCAAATTTATTTTCATAATTCCAATTTGAGAAATTTTAATGTCAGTGGAAATGGAGCTACTGATTTTTCATATTCCTTTTTAAACTTCCTCTGCTCAGATTGCACATTTTTTATTTTTCCCTCTTTGCTTAGCTTGATTTTCACTTCATTTTCCTGTAATTTTCCCTTTTTATTTCTTCATTTATTCCCTTGCAGCTTCTTTCCTTCTTCCTGTCAGCGATCTACGCCGCTACCTGTCTACCTTTGTGTTTTGTTTTTTTTATTTCGGTCTCCCTCTTTTGCCCCCTGCCTTCCTTTTCAGGCTGTGCTGGTTCATTACTCTGCACCCTGCCTTGATGTGATTTCAATGCAAATAGAGAGCTAAACTTAAATGGATCAGGTTGTGTGAGTCGACGCAGACAGGAGAAAGGGAAAGATCTGAGTGCTCAGCTGTGAACGACTTCCATTCTTCTGATTTCCCAAACGGAGAGGCATCCATCATTCCTGCAGAGAGAGGCTGAGTGGAGATGGATGTTGTCTCTCCTGCAGCTGTAAATCACTCCCAATCACATATAAAAAAAAAATCCAGCCTTCAATTTCTTTGAAACGTGCATGGTCGCATTTGCACTTCACACACACTCATGTTCTCACAATCCACACAAAGACCACCTGCATGGAAATTTTGTCAGCTTTTATGGGGGGAAATGACTTCTGACGGGGAAATGGAGATTCTCAGCTCCCACAGAAGAAAACAGGGAGTTCCTGCTGTAATGAATTTGATCTAGCAGATGTCACTGAATTTCCTTTATTCATTGTCTTTTTGTTTCTGATTCGATATGAGTGTATGTGCATGTTTTACCAGATTCTACAGTGATCAGTCTTGTGCTAAATAAAACTAATCGAAAGAGATAAAAATGACTGAATTAAATGTTAAACTTCAAATCTAGCTTTTGCTCCCAAACTGCTGATTTAAAGGTAAAGTTTCTCTGGAAATTCCCATCTTTTGTTATGGATTCTAGAACTAATTTAAACTTTTTTTCTTGTCCTGTATTCTGTCTGTTCATTACATAATTTTAATGTAAGAACTTGCCCCTGTCACAGAGTTAAATGGAAAATGGGATTTTTTAGAAGCAATTTTCTATGTATTGTGCTATAATGCCAATTGTGTCTCCAGGGAGAATCAATGTTTTTATGTGCAGATAAAGTGCTGGCTTGGATTTCAATTAGATGCTCCCTCCTCAGGCTCCAACTGGCACAAAGAGAGCTGGATATTAAATATCGTCAATTAAAGTATTTCTGGTGCAAATCCTAAATGCTTTTCTACATTAATTTCTACCATTTCCTTCCTCCAAAACATTTCAAGGTGCAGCATCAATGTGCTAAGGCAGGTAGAAGTCAGCCTGTCTTTGTTATGCCTCTGATTCATCAGGAAAGTAATCCTGGCAGGCCGATGCTCTCACTGCGTTCCCGCACATGTCCACTAGGTGGCACATTCGCTGAATCTTTCAAATCACCTTCGTACAAGTCCAGCTGCAAGTATTAGACGCTTAGCCGAAATTTGACCTTCCAGCTTAGAAAATGTGTGTTAAAGTGAAAAAGAAAGATAACCAACAGCAAAATAAGTGACTTCCTGTTGGAAGGGGGTGGGGCTAAAATCAGTGTTGTGTTCAAGACCACCTAACCCGAGACCAAGACAAGACCAAGACCAGAATGTATCGAGACCGAGACAAGACCAAGACTTTTAGGGTCCGAGACCAAGTCAAGACCAAGACCGAGGAAAGTCGAGACCGAGTCAAGACCAAGACCAGCGGCCCACGCTACATGACACAATAAAATGTAAAATATGATCGAAATTGCTTCTCAGAATAATCTGAAAGATCCATATTCCCATAAAAACACCTAGATATTAAATACTTAATACATTTTACCAATATTAAATATTCCATTTCTGTGTTACAATGTGTGATGGTCTCGTGCCATCCCTAAAAACATAACACCCTGGGAATTTGCCCATATTGCTCATATAAGAATCCACCACTGTTGCACCATTAAACATAGCAATTGAGGCAATGCCCTGATGGTAAATAACACTCAACTATGAACACTGACCAAGGAGCAACAAGCAAGAAGTAACCAAACAGAAGGCGCTCATCGTGACTGTTTTCACTCTCTATCCCAGTACATGAAGCCAGGTAGTCTGACACCATGGCAGACATTACAGTTGCCACTTTGAACAAAAACAAAGAGCAATGTGCATGCTCTGCGTGCTCTTTCGTTCTTGTGTTTTAGTTATTTGTTAATTTAAATATCAATGTACATAATTAAATAAAATAATGATGCAGTGTACACAGAGCATTACTAGAACAAAGAACGGGTGTTCTGTCAGGTCAGATCGTCATAAGCTTAACACGAACTCACGGTGTTCTGTCAGATCAGCATACGTTGTCAGATAGTCGTACGCTTAGCTCAGACATGCATACGCTGTCATTACCATATGATTTTATTTAATCAGCAACATAGAATCATGATGTAGATCATCATACACTTGGTTATTAACAGTTGTATGGCATCCAGCTGCAGCCAGACCTACTTTAAATACACTTTGAAACCACGACAACGCATGTATATCTATCTAGTTATCATATTATGTCATATTATAAACAATTTAATGACTTATTTTCGTCATAACTTGTTGCATATACTGACAACTCCACTGACGGTCGGACTTCTTAAGGCGCATGCGCTGGCATGGTACTCACTGCATGTATGCTAGGAACATAGAATCATGACGTAGATCTGTTATTAACAGTTGTATGGCATCCTGACTTGGCGGTTAAGTGAGTTTTACACGGGCGTGTGTTGTAGCTTACTCCAGCTGCAGCCAGACCTGCTTTAAATACACTTTGCAACCATGACAACACATGTATATCTATATAGTTATCATTGAAAACAATTTAATGACTTATTTTCGTCATAACTTGCTGCATATGCTGAACTGACAACTCCTCTGACGGTCGAACATGCGCAAGCATGGTACTCACTGCACGTATGCTATTCTGACAGTGTATGGTAATCTGATAGAACAACGGCTCTCAGTGAGTGACACTCCAGTCCTATCTAATAAATAAAGAGCCGTGGAGAAGAATCGACTGTTTCTGAATGTCACATCACTATATTGCAGACTTTTGGACACAGCGTTGTCCCATATATGCGACAAGTCAGTCAACATCTCCGCACAATAATTCAGGCAGTGAGTGACTTTTTTTCATCACAAATTCTTATGTGTCTCTGTACAGCTAGCTTGGTTAACATCACTTTAACGTAGCTTACCTTCTTTGAGCTACTTTTCTAAGTGACGAAAATAGTTAGACGTTGTCCCCATCGTCTCTGAAAGCGAAGCGCTGCTGAGTTAGCTGTGGCCATCGGATTTCTTACTATTTATGCAGCGCTATTATATTACTGACGATTAGACAAACATTTTCTGCCGCTGAGAGAAAACCACTGCGCATGTCCTGGAGCGCCGCGTGCGAGTGAAAGGTGGGGAGGGGAGGGGGAGGGGGAGAAACACGTAGTTGCTTGGATTTTAATTGGTGCGTTTTGCATCCACTGAAAACAAAGATGTTAACAAATAAACTGGACAGTCTGCTGCACGTTTAGTGATATTTTCACAGCTGCGGTCTCGACTGGTCTTGAAATAAAATGCTGAGTCCTCAGAGCCCGAGACCGAGACAAGACCGAGACCAAATGCGGTCGAGTCCGAGACGAGACCGAGACCATCAGAAAACGGTCTTAAGACCGGACTCGAGACCAAGACCGATCTCGAGTACCACAACACTGGCTAAAATGGTGTCACCAAATTAGCGTGAGAACATAGCTGAATATAATTACGCAATTTGACATCTCGAAAATAAATTTCTTTAATGGAAACAGAAAATTTTTGAAAACTTGGGCAATTTTGAATGAGGTGGGGGTTTTTATTTGGCCAAATTTAAATTGTTTTTGCAAAGCTGCAATGGAAACACAAGTCATTTGATCAACAACCCGATGGCACAAACCCTGAAGAAGAAGACAACAGGAAGACGATCCGTCTACCCGGTCACATCAGCTAATGTACCGGTAGAAATAGTCACCCCACTGCTGAAAATTGGACAAAAAAATGGTATTGGACAAAATCAGAATCAGGATGTCAGGGTTTTTAAAGAAAGGTTGAGCACATCTTCACTGATTTCACATGTAAAAAGATACAGTACAAAACTCATGCAGTTTTGTAGGAGGGCACCCTGCACCCACCTGCAGACTGCAACTAAGAGCCAAAATGCAACTAAGAGCCAAAAACTTTTTTTGTTTTTATTTTTTAAATGGCCTGCATACGCAGTATTTCTAATACCGCTCTGGGAAACTGCCCTTTTAATCAACAATCGCTTACTGTCCTTGCAGTATTGCATGATACAAATGAATAATAGAAAAACAAGCATTTTTTTCTCTGTGATGGGGAATTTCAAAAATGTTGACATAATACTAAATCCTTTCATCAGCCACATTTTCCACCAATCTAATTTAATTTTTCTAACTGTTCTCTGCAGAAACATAATTTCCTGTTTAGACAGCTTGATTTATGCAATATTTACTAAGAGTGTATTGGTGTTTGAAAAACCCCCAAACAGTATTAATAATTCAGCCCCTCAGTATTGCTTGCTGTCAGCTGGTATTGGTTCAGGTTCAGCCTGCATCTGGGTGCAGTGAGGATGCTGAGCTGGCATAAAAGGCCAAACAATTCTTATGATTTTCTGACTGAGAGAAGAAAAGGGCAACATATTTTAGAGTTGCTTTCACAGCATAGCTGCAATCTGCAGAAGAAATATTTTACATTTAACTCTGCAGATACAGTGGGGAAAATAAGTATTTGATACAACACTGATTACTGAAGTTCTCCTACTCATAAAAAAATTGATATTGCAAGATTTTTACATATTTAATTATTTTATTGCATAAAATAAGTAATTTGTGAGTGCATAAATATAGCCCTTTATTACTTTCACAAATCACAAACTAGGCTTTAAATATCCAGCTTTTAGTTTAAACTAATGCAGTAGTCCATGTTTGATGACTGAGATTTGACGGTTTTAAACACCACAGAGAAGATTGGAGATGATGGCAGAATTGGTTGAGTCCAATCAGCAAGAAGACGAAGCTGAAGACCAACACAGGGAATCAAACAGCACTAACCTCTGGGTGGAGACCCTTTAAAAACCCACACAGGTCAACTTTTACAATGTTTTTTCTCACTTTTATCCTCTATTCAACAGGAATGAAAGTGACTGAAAAACTTGTCATGGTGCAGTGTTTCATATCAGTGAACATCAATAATTATTGGTCACATTTATGTTTTAAATATTTGAAATGCTGCCAAACTGGTGGTATGACCTTCCCTGTTTCATCCAAAGTTTTCACTTCATGCTCTTTTTTATTTTTAAGCAGCTATGAGGCACAGTAGCAAAACTTTAAACTGTTACTGCGCAAGTTACTCAGCAGGTCGTTGCTAGGTAACCAAGGAGTGAGAGAGTTGCTAGGTAACCAAGGAGTGAGAGAGTTGCTAGGTAACCAAGGAGTGAGAGAGTTTCTGTGAGAAGTTCTGATCAGAAACCTTCACATTTTGCACTTGCTATGCTAGGTTCAGGAGAAAGGCAGCAAAAAACATTTCAATAAATTATTATATTTTATAATAATGTTTGAAAAACTATGATGGAATATTAGGGCTATAAGAAGGAAGAATTAAAAAATGAAATTACGAGAATAAAGTCAAAATAATATGAGAAATCATAATAATATGGGAATAAAGTCAAAGCATTATGAGTTTAAAGTTTTAACATTATGAGAATAAAGTCATGTTATAAACATAAAGTTGTAATATTAACTCTTTATTCTTGTATTATTATCACTTTATCATATTATTTCGACTTTATTCTCATACAAGTTTATTCTTGAAATATTATAACTTTATTCTTGTAATTTTATCACTATACTCTGGTAATTTTCCATTATTTTCATATCGTGCCCCTAAAAAAAGAAATTGAGATTATTTAAAAAAAATAATTTAAATATATACTCTTACATTTTTGTTTTTCCCCCCTCATCTTCCCTCCAGCCTTCTGAGGCGCCCCCTTGTGGCCCCCATATTGAGAAACACTGTTGTAATAGATAAAAATAACATGCTGGAGTTTTGATGTTTGATGCAAAATCAAAGACACTTGAGTAATTTTGTCCAACCATTCATGTGTTTCTAGTTATTTGGTGTTCAAATGTGCATAAAAACAATAGATACTACGAACACTTAGTATTTTTCTTAGCCAGTGTCAAGCTAAAGAAAGTTTCTCGGTTACACTTCAATTAATAAACTACAAACAAACACTGTGTACATCCCAACGTCATTCCTGTAAACATTCCCTTGTTCCGCTGTGGAAGGACATAGTTATGACGTTTCCTGTGGCTGTCTCCTCCAAGGACGCTGGTAGGTTGAACTGCAGGCAGCGGTGTGTATTTGGAGGTGAACGCAGTGACGTTTCAGCTGAAACAAGTCCTTTTCTCAGCGCAGGAATCCAATGTTTGTCCCTGTGATTTATAGCTGGCCAGCTGTAGATGCTCACCCCACATTGCTCATGTGGGACGGTGGAACGGTAAAGGACATCGACACACACAGAAACACTCCAGAACAAAAGGGGAGAGGTATTCAAATAAAACTGGCATGAGTAGAGACACACATTAGGAGAAGTTATCTGATGAAATTCACATCAATGTGGTAGATTCACAGCACTAATGGAGGCATGGAGCGACCCGTAAAATCATGAGTGTTTCTGAGCTGAAGTTGTACTTATCTCTGCTAAGTTGTCTCTTACATCCGATGTCTTGGGAGAGAGATTAGCATGCGATATGATGGAGATCACACACTGCGAATGTGTGTGACTTTGTCTGAATGTGCGTCTCTGGTGTTCAAGGGCTCGTCTGAGCCGTTCACACGTCTTTGATAAAGATCTGAAACACTCCCATGTAGGATTTATTCCAACTCCCGAGGGCAGTGCCCACACACACACACGCATACACACACACACACACGCTTCACTATGTTCAGTCTGATTTATTCAGAGTTGCAAGAGCATTTAGAAATGAAGACCTTCCTCCCAAACCAAACAACGTGTGAGCCTACGCACACCAAAACTCAGAGATCAGCAGTTTATAATTCAGTGCTTTCTGTCAGCGCTGCTTGACAGAAAGACTAACATTATGTCAACAACATCTTTATTATTATTCTATTAAAGTATAATTTAATCCTTTTCAATATTTTTGTGCGTTGTCGTTCGCAGCGCCACAGAGAGAGTTACCACATTCTTTGAACGAGCCGATGTGCCGTTCATGTAGCTCTATCTGTCAGCTTCTGGTGCGACGTAGCGCAAATAAACAGCTTTTCTTACTTTTTCTGCGACTTTCAGTAATTATTAAACAATAATGAAACGATTGCTTGATTATGTATTTTATGAAAGCATTTTAGATGCAGCAGGGAAACCAGACGACAAACATATCGTAGACCATAAAGGTTACAGACGCTTTAGGCATGTTTACGGTGTTTCGTAGTATTATACACAGAAAAAGAAAACAGTAGTAACAATGCCTATTTTATAAAACTCTTTCTGATGTCCTCTGCTTGCTAGCATGGAGATGCTATACCTTATTGTCTTTGCTAGAAGTTAGCTTTGCTCCAGCTTACCTTAAAATCTACATACTACAAAAACATTTATAGAGTACAAAAAATATCCAGATATTACAGATGGGAAATTAACCTAAAATAAATCAATTAGACTAAAGAAGTGCTAAATTACTATGTAGCTGTTTGACTGAAGACCTGGGATGAACTCTTCGTTATTCGACGATGTTTGGAACTGTTAGCGTCTGCATGATCCAAGTGACTTTAGCATTCGATTCTTTCTATGGAAGTGTCCAAACTCTCCTTAAACCGGTCGTTCATACTGAATGATGAGACCATAACCAGATTTTTGTGTGAACTGTTTGCTCTCTTTGTAGTGAAGAGAGGTTTTTTTATTTTTCCTTATTGCTGCTCAGCTCTCACTCTCAGTGCTCAGAACTGTGTTGTGATTGGCAGAATGATGTCTTCTCAAAAACAGGATAAATATCAACAAAGAGGAGGAGCAGCATCAGCAGATCCAAGCCGAGACATTGTATTTCTACTTTGGTTTTGTTTGCTAGATATGCTGGCAGTGTTTTGTTCTTTTTTTTTTTAGTTAAATAAAAATGAGAAGTTTGATTAAAAAATTTAGTGAAAAGTAACACGGACTTTTCTCATAAGCCCTTGTTACTTTTGACAATGCAAAAGGATTTACTAATATAGAACACGTTCATATTTGCTAAATTAAGCTAAAATATAAGGCTACTTATGATGACAAATTAATGAATGCTACCAACTGTTGAGAACGAGAATCTCAATCGATGAATCATAATTTGTATTGACACACGGAGCATAAAATCAGCCAAGAAAAGCATTCAGACTTTACTTATTTTATTAACTTTCAGCGCTGAAAGGAGACGCTTTACCATTACATCCTAGAAGAGTTTCTAAAAAAGTCTGTGCAGCGTCTGAGGAGAAGGAGGAGGGCAGCTGATTATATGGACGGAAGACACTCCCTGAACTCACACCATGTCTCTGTGGCCTGAGAAAACGTTTCTTTTTTGTGAGAAATGGACCTTGGTGTCTAACAGAATCAAAAATGTAACTCTTTACCAGTGTTGTGGTACTCGAGATCGGTCTTGGTGTCGAGACCGGTCTTAAGACCATTTTCTGATGGTCTCGGTCTCGTCTCGGACTCGACCGCATTTGGCCTCGGTCTTGTCTCGGTCTCGGGCGTTGAGGACTCGGCATTTTATTTCAAGACCAGTCGAGACCGCAGCTGTGAAAATATCACTAAACGTGCAGCAGACTGTCCAGTTTATTTGTTAACATCTTTGTTTTCAGTGGATGCAAAACGCACCAATTAAAATCCAAGCAACTACGTGTTTCTCCCCCTCCCCCTCCCCTCCCCACCTTTCACTCGCACGCGGCACTCCAGGACACGCGCAGTAGTTTTCTCTCAGCGGCAGAAAATGTTTGTCTAATCGTCAGTAATATAATAGCGCTGCATAAATAGTAAGAAATCCGATGGCCACAGCTAACTCAGCAGCGCTTCGCTTTCACAGACGGTGGGAACAACGTCTTACTATTTTCGTCACTTAGAAAAGTAGCTCAAAGAAGGTAAGCTCCGTTGACGTGATGTTAGCAAAGCTAGCTGTATAGACTCACATAAGAATTTGTGATGAAAAAAGTCACTCACTGTCTGAGTTATTGTGCGGAGGTGTTGACTGATTTGTCACATATATAGGACAACGCTATGTCCAAAAGTCTGCAATATAGTGAGGTGACATTCAGAAACAGTCGATTCTTCTCCAAGGCTCTTATTAGATAGGACTGGAGTGTTACTCACTGAGAGCCGTTGTTCTATCAGATAGCCATACGCTGTCAGAATAGCATACATGCAGTGTGTACCATGCCTGCGCATGCGCATTAAGAAGTCCGACCGTCAGAGGAGTTGTCAGTTCACATATGCAGCAAGTTATGACGAAAATAAGTCATTAAATTGTTTTCAATGATAACTATATAGATATACATGTGTTGTCATGGTTTCAAAGTGTATTTAAAGCAGGTCTGGCTGCAGCTGGAGTCAGCTACAACACACGCCCGTGTAAAACTCACTTAACCGCCAAGTCAGGATGCCATACAACTGTTAATAACAAAGTGTATGACGATCTACGTCATGATTCTATGTTGCTAGCATACATGCAGTGAGTACCATGCCAGCGCATGCGCCTTAAGAAGTCCGACCGTCAGTGGAGTTGTCAGTTCAGCATACGCAACAAGTTATGACAAAAATAAGTCATTAAATTGTTTATAATATGACATAATTGTCATGTTGTGTGGTTGTGAGTGGTGAGGGAGACGCCGGAGAAACCAGGTAGTCATGATGAAAATTATGATTTAATGACGAACCAGGAGAACAACTCAAAATCCAAAAATATCTGGCAGCACAGGGTACAGAAACAGACGTTAGACGAGGACCCGACAAGAGACAAAGACAACAGGTGGGTTTAAATACAAGGGAGGTAAACAAGGGAACGAGACACAGCTGGGAACAATCAACGTGGAAATGCAGAGACTCACAGGGAAACAGGATAACAAATAAACATGGAAACTACTCAAAAATAAACAGAAAACTTCCGATCCTGACAATAATATGATAACTAGATAGATATACATGCGTTGTCGTGGTTTCAAAGTGTATTTAAAGCAGGTCTGGCTGCAGCTGGATGCCATACAACTGTTAATAACCAAGTGTATGATCTACGTCATGATTCTATGTTGCTGATTAAATAAAATCATATAGTAATGACAGCGTATGCATGTCTGAGCTAAGCGTACGTCTATCTGACAATGTATGCTGATCTGACAGAACGCGAGTTCGTGCTAAGCGTACGACGATCTGACCTGACAGAACACCCGTTCTTTGTTCTAGTAATGCTCTGTGTACACTGCATCATTATTTAATTTAATTATGTACGTTGTTATTTAAATTAAATAACTAAAACACAAGAACGAAAGAGCACGCAGAGCATGCACATTGCTCTTTGATTGTTTTTGTTCAAAGTGGCAGCTGTAATGTCTGCCATGGTGTCAGACTACCTGGCTTCATGTACTGGGATAGAGAGTGAAAACAGTCATGGTGAGCGCCTTCTGTTTGGTTACTTCTTGCTTGTTGCTCCTTGGTCAGTGTTCATAGTTGAGCGTTATTTACCATCAGGGCATTGCCTCAATTGCTATGTTTAATGGTGCAGACAGTGGTGGTTTCTTACATGAGCAATATGGGCAAATGCCAAATGATGGCACGAGACCATCACACATTGTAGCACAGAAATGGAATATTTAATATTGGTAAAATGTATTAAGTATTTAATATCTAGGTGTTCTTATGGGAATATGGATCTTTCAGATTATTTTGAGAAGCAATTTCTATCATATTTTACATTTTATTGTGTCATGTAGCTGTAGCTGGTCTTGGTCTTGACTCGGTCTCGACTTTCCTCGGTCTTGGTCTTGACTTGGTCTCGGACCCTAAAAGTCTTGGTCTTGTCTCGGTCTCGATACACTCTGGTCTTGGTCTTGTCTTGGTCTCGGGTTAGGTGGTCTTGAACACAACACTGCTCTTTACTATGGGCCCTTTGTCTAACAGCATGTGACTCTTTCTCGGCCTTGGTAAAGCATCTCAACAAGACAAACTTCCCATCACTAATATGTATTTGACTGAAAATTGGTTTAAAAGTCAAATGTGATTTATTTAATTATGTTTGTTTGTTGCAGAACGTTTGAGTTTGTTCTTCAGTTTTTATCAGAATAGCATCCATATATGGCTCAGTTTATACAGTTGCTTGAACTCATTTTTGTGAGTGCATTTTCTTTAAAATTGTTTTCAAACTTACATTAATGCCTGAGGAAAAACAAGCTACGCTTTTTCAAACCCTCTACATACTGTAGTAACATTAAAACCAAAATCACTTTGTGAAATTACACCCAGTTCACATCCTGTAGATCGTTCATGTAAAGACAAAAAAATGTAAATGTCATAATTCAAACATGAACTGCATTTCTCAGTCTCATAACAATAAAAGCTCTGGCATTTTTTCTATGAAGAACCTGTTTCATATGTTAAAACACTAAAGGAAAAGCAAAAACAAAGGGATCTTTACATTCACTTTGAGTTTGGGGGGGAAATACAGGCAGAAGATAAATAGTGAAACACGATTGTAAAGAAACTGCTTGTTTTACACAAAGCTTTGCCAACTACCAGCTGTTTGTCTGTAGTCCAAATATTAACAGGAGTTAATAGCAAAAATAACTTTGGCTGCAAGAAAGGAAAAACTATGATGGCGTATTAGGAAAGATAGAAAACAAAGAGTAAATTTTTCCCAAATAACTCCAATTTTTGAGATTAATCACAGAAAATTTTTAGAAAAACAAATACATTTCTGAGCTCCAAAGGTCGAAAGTTTTAAAGAAAAAACTCAGATTTTGAGATCTCAGAAATTACTTTGTTTTCTAGAAAATTTCTGAGTTTGAAAAGTCAAAAAGCTGTGAGGTAAAAAAGACAAGAAAAAAAGAGATCTGAAACAAGGAAAACAAGAACATTTGTGAGATCAAACTGTCAAAAATACGCAAGAAAAAAATCTGTAATTTTTAGATTACTCTTAGAAATATTCTAAAAAAAGTGGAATTTTCTGAGTTTCAAAAGTCTAAAAGTTTTGAAACTCCAATGATTTCCGAGATTTTATTTTTAAATTTTAATTTAAGATTAATCTCATAATTTTTAAGCAAATTTTTAAGCTTTCAAACTCAGAAATTTACAAGTTTCTTAGATTAATATCAAAACAATTTTTTTAATTTACTCCTCTCTTTCTCCTATGCATAATGGCCCTAATACGTCGTAGAAAACAGGCCCTATCTGCTCATATTTTGGATATTTGAGCGTGCTTCAGCGCTTGGTTTCTTGACGTCACTGAGGATGTTTGGTTATTTAGAGAGCAGATTCTGGCTCCTCTAACTCGTGGAAAAGCTGCTTTCATGGTGATGGCTAACAGGCTCTACACCCACTGCTCCCATCATCCCGCTGACTTTCTCATTTCTGTCAATCTAAACATAAATACTGCATAATCTACCAAAACTTTTACACATTACGAATTACCCTTGCTTCATATTCACAGCATATTTTGACATCAAAGTTCTGTTTACATTTCACAGATGTATATTTTAATACTTTTGAAATACATCAGCTCCATTAGTTAGTTTTTGTATTTTTTTTAATGGTTTTTCTTATTTCTTCTCTTTTAAGATTAATATTTTTTAAACCAGACTGACTGACTTGACTACATAGACAGTTGGGGAACGTTTATACTATCAAGGCACATCATTTTTGAATAGTTTTATCATAGGATTTAAATAAAATGTACTAAGGTACATAGCCTGCCTACTCCAACAGGTACAAATGAATCAGTGCAACTAATTTGAACACATTATACACAAGTGGTTATACACAAAACACACATGATGATGTCATTATTTAAAGAAACGTAAATGCTACTAACACTCAGTGTATTGCATGAAGAAGACGCATGTACAGGTTGTCCTGAGGAGAGTCAGGGTTTACAGTCTTAGCAGTGATTGAGGACGTACTTAATGGCACAAATGCCCTGCAATGACATTGACACACACTAACATGCATACAAATACACTCTCACATTTCCTGCAGTCGAATTCAGCCTGATGAGTCATGCAGTCAATGTCTTTGGTTGGGTAAGGCAGGTCAATAAGAAATTTTATGTAACAGGTGTCCTCTAACAGTGAAAAATAATAAAACAGATCAATATATGGTTTTTGTTGCTATGGTGCTGTCAACATTCACATCAAAAACCTTTTAAAGACGCTAAATTTGTATCAGGTACTCTGTTTCTCTTAATCACTAAATACATTAAAAAAGAGACGCTGTGAAACCGTGTTACCTAAAAAGTAAACAACATGTTAAAAAGTTAGAGGAGTTATGTCACACATCTACAAAAGTTGTAACAGATTTTCATTGGCATAAATTGTTTTCTCTTTGTTATCACAGGCTGAATTTTCATGAAAAATGTGCACAAAACTTTGCAGATATTTGACAATTTTGCCACAGCAGTGTTTCCATTAAATAAGAAACACAATAAAAATCACATGTGAATAAATTTATTAGTGTGATGTCATTAAAAAACATGGTGTATCATCACCCTAAAACTACTTCCTGTCTCGTCGTCTTTGTCGTTTCCGGCAGTAGTAACATTCAGTCACATGACTTTTGCGATGCAAAAAAAAAGTGTTTCCATTGTGATTTTGCAAAGTATACTAATTTTGATAACTCGCACAAAAACTTTTAATTTTTCTTTTATTCGGCATGCTTCAATTAAGACATTTCATTTTTGTAATTCTAATATATGAAACACAGCTACTGGGAAATGAAAGAATCAGTTTGGGGCCAAACTGTGACCCCTGTGGAACTCCACCAATAATCTCTAAGCTTCTGTTCATAGATGCTCTTGATGTTTTCTGAACTCCGAATGTTTTCTGAAAACCTTTTATCTTTTGGTCGTTTATACTAATTAAATGCAACCACACACAGGCAGAAAATGTTGACGTCGCACAGCAACACTTTATTTATGAAGGTAAACAAAGAAATAGTTGACACCATTGTCTATGGATGGATTTTAAAATCATTGATTAATGGGAGCCAAAAGTATTGCTATAAGATCACAAGACAAAGTTGATAAAAAACAAACATTAAGTATCATCACTGGTTGGTTCAGCAATTATGTCCAGGTTACCTGAGTTTGACTTCTGGTGGAAATTTATGACCAATGACTCAAGTCAATGACTTAAAAGTCGGATAAATTAAGACTGCAAACATTTTGAAAACTATTGGATACGTATCTGATTTATTACCATAATGGAATTAAAAAGCAAATTTTTAGGGAGGTGAAAATATCAGCAGTGGGTCGTTAAGACGGCAATGAGAAAGTCAGATATGGCCAAAGAAAAAAAAGAGTAAAAACCAAACAATTAGATTTGTGTGTGTGTGTGTGTGTGTGTGTGTGTGTGTGTGTCCAAATATTTATATATATATATATATTTTTTTTTTTCTTTTTCCTTTAGCATAGTTTTAGTATTATCTACGTGAATACGCAGTGAGTCAGAGACACTGGAAGAAAGTGATGTTGGTGGAAAATGTGACTCATATTTTTATTATCTTCTTTCCTTGAGACGGTTGACGGGTCTAATTATTTGAAAAAAATTTTAACAATCGCCACACAACCTTCAAAGACAGTTACTTCTGCAGAACCATCAATCATAACACACAATAACTTGGTTTTTGTTGCAAATGTGGAGGAGACTAGATTAATGTTATATAAACTGGCTGCGTATTACATAAGGAAGTTATATTTAAAAAAGAAAACTTTTATAAATGTAAGTGATATTGTAAAAAACAAGTCTGGTATGGAGGACTGAGCTTTCTGAATAAAAAGCATAATGTATGAGAATAAACTTGTCCTGATGAACAAACAGTGGGATCCAGTTTGACTTAAAAAAAAGAACAATAAACATGTAACGTGTTTAGGAATAGAGAACCGTTTCTGCTGGTTTATATTTCAAGGATTATGTAGACAGATTACCAAACAGGGAATTTTATATTATAATTTCTGAACAGAAACATGGTTGTACTGAAAACCTGCTATCAGAGAAATGACCAAACTTCAATGGAAAAACTGACTGATGAGCGAGATAAAATCGACCCCATGGTGGTTCCATATTATCCTTTTTCATGAAATCCCAGGGACATCAAATCAAAACCTGGTTTTGGATCATGACAGCTGCTGAAGTTCCCCCGCCTCCACCTTCTTCAAATATAACAAAATTGGTGTCGATCAACTCAACTGCATCTCTGCAGCAAACAATTTTTTGTGCTGCTTTTGCTTTGAAGGTTTTAAAGTTCAAATGAAACAAAGTCAACAAGCACCAACCCACATTACCCAATTTTACCAATAAAATTGGTGTCAAATATTTGTGCTATGTTTGTGCAGTAAAATTTTCATTTGTCCTGATATTTTAAAGATATTAATAAAGGAGTTCACAGAGGTCATCAGAGGTCAACCAATCCCCTGCTCACATTTACAAATTCAAACCAATTTCTGTCTGGTTTGTGAAGCAAAAGTTTTCATTTGTGCTGCTTTTGCTTTGAAGATATTGATGACCTCTGGAAATATTTTCATCAATATCTTTAAAATTATAGCAGCACAAACAAAAATGTTTATTGTACCAACATTAAACGCCAATTTTGTTAAATTTGAAGAAGGTGTGGGAACCAACTTCATGTCAAAACAGGTAGAGTTCAGACTTTCTCTTTAATCAGAGTAAAAGTTTCATTTTAAACAAAAACTCCTAATTTATTATAATATATTAATTAACATTTCAACAGACTGAATGAATAGTTTCAATCTAATTATGATCCTAAAGGACAAATGCTTGAATTTTAGGAGACTTTTAAATATTCACAGCTGCTGAAGATGGATGTTTCTGGATAAACACTGTATAATTTATGAGCTGCTTTAGTTTTTCCTACATAATTCATCAAGTGTAACAAAATGCTAATTAGGTTAATTCAGATTTAACTATGTTTTGGACTTATGAGGAGACAGAAAAGTGTTTCTCAGGGTGAGTTTTTGGTCACCTCATCTCCAGGTCTTTGTTTTAACTAAACAATTGAATCACCAAACTTTCTAACTCCTTTGATGAAATTTCACATACATAAAAATATTTATGTGTGCATGGAAGCAGTATGTTTTTTGACTAGACCAGCTTTTGATAATTTTGTATAAATATGTGAATCGTTGTTTTTGAAAGAATAATCATTCCCCTCCCAACTCCAGTATTACTGAGCAGATAATCTCAGGTAAACAATTTAATTCTGCATCTTCTGAACATGTCCCTGAAAAATAAAGCCAGATAAACGTTTGCTGCTTTGTGGTGCCTTCAACCCCCTCAGGTCAATGTACCTGCTTACAACCAACTTCCACACAAACACAGATTAACTGAATAACAGTTGGAGGGCAGAGAATGATTACTCAGAGCTTTATTTTGTCACATCGCTCTTCATCCTCTTAGCTTTATTTCTTTGCTGATTACTTGTTGCAGTTCCCAGTGAAAGAGAGGCAATGCTTCACTTTGATTTCAAAATTTAAAACAGTTTAAAGGTAAACAACTAGCTGCTAAACCCAGGAATGAGGCAGTAATTAGGCCAGAGCTTTAAGAGAAAAATGAGTTTTAGAGTTTGCACTGCAGAGATAGAAATCTTATCAAGTATTTTTTCTAGCTAAATATCTTAGCACACTTGAAATAAGACAAAGCTAACTTATACGTAACTTTCCATCAAACTGAATAATTCCTCATTATCGATGAAAAAGTCCCACTGGCAGATTTTTTCCATTTAAATCATGAAAATTGACGTTATAAGTTAAATAATCTGCCAATGGAACTAGTACTTTGTCATCAACATTAAGGAATTTCTGACTTAAAACAAGCTACTGTTTCTTACTAAAAAGTTACTTGTAAGTTAGTTTTGTCTTATTTAAAGTTCACTAAGGTATTTGGACTACAAAGTAGACTAAATACTTGGTAAGATTTTGTGTTTTGGCAGTGTGTTCACACCAGGAGAGTCCTTTGATCCTGTTGTTTGGTCTGGAATAAAACCAGAATTTTTAAGAAATATATACATCTTTGGTCTGGTGTAATTTGCTTTCAAACTGATCAAACTGAGTGCTTCTATTTGACCCAGAAAAAAACAAACCTTTGACCAAAGTAAACATGCTAGTTTAGCACTAGCAAGAGAAATGGCCCGGTCTTTTACCAGAAACAAAAAATAAATCCTGTAACTAATAAAATCTGATGCTTCTCCAGTTTTGTTTACATTTTGTGAAGAAGGAGGTCTTCATGTCATTCCCTTCAGTGATTCCTTGTGCAGCGCCCCCTCAGGCAAGGAGGTGAACAGGTTTTTCAATTCATTTGGATCATTTGACACAGTGCAGTGTGAAAGTGAACCGCACCAGCTGAAAATGTAGCAAATGTTGCAGTTTGGGTCCCCAATCTATCAGACTCTACCAGACTATCAGGTGTGAAAACAACCTAACACACCTCCACTAAAGTCCTGAATCATCCCTGATTCTTCACAAATGTCCTTCTGAACAATCAAACTGGAAAAGCTGTAAAAAAGTTCAGCCCAGATCCAACAGTATTAAACGTCACCAGTTGTTTTCTCATCTTTCTCGCGTGGTTTCGGAGGATTTTCGGCCCGCTCTTCTTTCACCTTCGCTCAGCGTTTGCTCGCAGCAGTTTGGACCAAGCTTCAGCTGTCGAACAGATGGCCTCACATTTGACTCCAGAACACGTTGGTGCACTTTACTGTGTGATTAAGGCTACAAGTGTTTTGCCACTTAACCTCCCAGCCTTGTTGGTCAAGCTCTATTGGATCTCTGTGCTGACCAGCCGACATGGCTGGAGAGGTCAATCCTTTTTAAGAGGTCATCAGCTGAATCTGTCACGCACAGGTCGCTGACCACTGAGGTTTAACACCGCCCATAATACAGATAAAGATGAATGCAGCACAAAATTAATTAGACATAGAATACCAATGAAAGACGTTGAGGAAGTGAGATCTCCAAAACATTCTGCTATTATATTCTGTATTTTGACCAGGCCAACCCGGCTGGAGATGGTCAATCTGCTAAGTCGGCCAACGACTTAGTGACATCAGCCCAAACACAAGTCAACTATGATTTCTGATGAGGCAGGCATGAGGAACGGGAGACTTTCAACCAAACTGAAACCTGCTTGAACAGGAAATAATATTGAAACAAAGCAAAACTGACATAAAGCAGAAATATGAGTGAAAAGAGATAAATGTTTAATTCAGTTTCAAAAGTTTTAAAGTCCCATGCTGGTCTTAAAAACAGAACTCACATTTTAAAAAGACAAACAGTAATTCAGAGTTTTGCTACGTTTGTTCTGCTACACATAAATTCTGTAAGAAATTCATGTTTATGAACTGGTCTTTTATGATGTGAGCATTATGCTGTTTTCAGCACAATAAATATGCTTTAAATCCATCCTCTGACTTCTCTGTGCAGATATTTAAAATCATATAAGAATGAGTAATTGGTCCTGCAGAAGGAGAGTTTTTACTGTCTGAAAGATTTGCTGAAAGAATGATGTTATTTGTTTTTCACAGTTTGGGTAGACAAAGCAAACATAAGAGACGTACTAAAATGTGATGTTCTGCAATGGAAAATCTTGTTTATAATCCATCATTGCACCAAAATGCATCCGCAGCTGTTATGGCTGCTATGGAGAAAATGGCAATTTGTGATAAGACGACAAACACAGCAGTTTAAATCTTTCATGCTCACACTTGAAAGCTTAATTTTCTCCCAGTAACCTCCACCATCTTCCCAGCATCACACTTCTCCTTGTTAATCTAGAGGTCAGCTGTCTACTTTCACCAGTATTCCAGTCTCATGGGGAAATTAAGGCAGCCAGATTATTTTTCCTTCTATCATTCAGTAGCTGCATTCATCATCTAACATAAAAGTAATAGAATATGATTGTAGCCGTCCAGCTTCCTGCCAAGTATCACAGGCTGCAGGTTAATGGGGGTCAGGTACTGGTTGTTGTCTTGATGGCGCCTATTTCCCATTATCATTCCTTTGAAAAATGGCTCGCTCTTTCTTGCTACCCTGTTTGACTCATGGGTCAAAGGTTTCACGCTGTAGCCCATCAGTTGGCATTCAGGTCCTTGTTTTTCATCTTTATATTAAAAAGAGAAGAAGTTTGACTGATTATTCAGAACATATCACATAAAACATGACGTGAGAAACTTCCCAAATGTTTTTCTGGCTGCGCTTGAGCTTGACGCTCAGTTCTGATTTTTTTGCACACGACTAACTAAATGCAACAGCAGTCAGTTGTTTTCGGAAAAATGAGCCGTTTCAAAAACATTCCAAATGTAACGTCACAAACAGCACCCAGCTACCCCAGCAAAGTGCAGCCCGTTACCTAGCAACCCCAGTAAAGGGCAGCCCGTTACCTAGCGACCCCAGCAAAGTCCAGCCCGTTACCTAGCAGCCCCAGTAAAGTGCAGCCCGTTACCTAGCAACCCCAGTAAAGGGCAGCCCGTTACCTAGCGACCCCAGCAAAGTCCAGCCCGTTACCTAGCAGCCCCAGTAAAGTGCAGCCCGTTACCTAGCAACCCCAGTAAAGGGCAGCCCGTTACCTAGCGACCCCAGCAAAGTGCAGCCCGTTACCTAGCGACCCCAGCAAAGTGCAGCCCGTTACCTAGCAACGCCAGCAAAGTCCAGCCCGTTACCTAGCGACCCCAGCAAAGTGCAGCCCGTTACCTAGCAACGCCAGCAAAGTCCAGCCTGTTACCTAGCAGCCCAATCTGAGCTCCAGCATGTTTGGTCAGCTGGTTTTACCGCTGTATGTGCAGTACTGTACAATGGCTGCTGGAAAAGCATGTTTTGTTGTTGACACACCATCCAGAAACCACTTGCTGTAGTCTTGTTGGTTGTACTGGAGGCCCACCTCTGCTTTTTGAAGATGTACGGTTGTATAAGTTTATAGTGCAAGTGTAAACGTTTGGTTGGGAGTGTGGCCAGCAGCTGCTTATTTATATTTAAAGTGACCAGAGGCCCTAAAACAGCTAAAACAAATCACTTCAATGTAGCAGCTAAAACATATTTTAATGTAAACCTGCAGCCAGGAAGCCTGGAGAAGTTCACTTAGTGTCAGTGTTCCTGAAGACTGAATCATTAGTGATGGTGAAACGCAGCAAGTCCTTCTGATTTGAATGAAGTTCAGGTGGTACAAGTGTAAATAAAGAAGCTTAGTGCAAGATTAATGGACTGGCTGTTTACTCTCTGCCATGACCGATTGGCCTGTCGCCTCCTGTGGCAAAATTTAACAAGAATTTTGCGATGAGCTCCTAAACCAAAAGATAAACAGCTCTCATTTGGCATAAAGACAAAACCCCATAAATGTCAATGTTTCCAGATGGTGGAAAACAAGAAAATGAATCATCAGTCTAAACTTTTTACCATTTGGGCCAAAGTTGCTTCAAATTTGGGTCTTCGTTCCCAACAGAAATAATTTTGTCACTTTTGTTTTTACCAGTTTTAAACATGCAATATTTTTAGTTAAACATCAGTCAGTTCTTTGCATGAAAATGATCTGTAAACCACCGTAGATATGAAACACAGAAGGGTGCCACATGTTTGCTTATTATTCTATTCTCAGCATCCGCAATAGATTAAGGAGTCATTTTTGTTGTGTTTTGCAAACTTTAAAGGATAGATGTACAGAAGTCCTAATTTAGGTAATTTGTGCTGGTTGACTGTTGTCCAACTCTCTGTTAACGTCAAAGAAAGTAAAAGAAGAAAAATATGGCTAATAAGAGACAAAAACTGTCTTGTTTGTAAAAATTTCTATTTTTAGAATATTTGGGAATTCACCCTAAAAACGACAAACTGTGTCAAAACTAGTACCATTGTTGCACTGAGGACAGAGACGGCCGTAACAAATCATTCCCACAAATTTACCCAGGGCTGCATTTTGATCACCGCTGGTTTAAGTATTTCTGTGTTATTTGCATTAACATACTGACTGTTATACCTTTCAGTGATACAGCACAACAATAACAAATTGAACTTACTTGACTGCCGCCCTTTATAGCTCCTGTGTCGACTCCAGAAGGGACGAATCGAAGAAGGGAAAACATGTCTGCCCTTGTTAGACTGATGTCAATTGCTAATTAAAACTCCACAACACAACGTCTCGTGTTGGCGCCCCCAAGCGTCAGTACAAGGTAACATCCAGGTGAATGTTTATGTGTTTCTATGGTTCTGCTGTTGCCATTAATTGGAGCTTTAACATTTTTTTTAATAGTATGATATTCTCAGAGTCTGAGAATATCTGTTCATTTGTGGATTATTTTAGGCATTAAGTGCACAGAAAAGCTTCGACGGTCTGCAGAAATCTCTGCCAGATTTCCCAGGTGCCGTGCACAGAGCGTCACATTGTAGGTTAATCTCTTTAAAAGCTTTGACAGCTTGAAGAGGAGTATTTACTCCTTCACTGACTCGCTCCTTAGGCGTGAATATAATAGATATCTCCCACCACATTAGTTTGACTATATTTGTACTTAAATGCCTACCTGGTTCAAGTCAAAAGAGTTGCAAAAGCAGCCAAAAATTTTAGTTTTTTGAGTAGAAATTCAACTACAAAAATAAATAAATAAAAACACACAGGATTAAAGTCAACATACCTCCTGTGGTTTTTAAAAGACAGCTCCATTAGACGTGTCTTTGTTCCCCTATTTGTGTGTCATGGGAGGTGAATCCTTTTTAGTCGCCACCGAGAGCCCCCTTACGTAGAGGAGTACACAAAGTGTCAGTGTCAGAAGTTAAGCCAGGGGAGGATCAGAAGGTGTCTAAGCCTGTTAACCGCGGAGGGATGCGTGCCAGCACTTTACATAAGCTATTATGGCAGCAAAGCACGCTGCAGCGAACAGAATGAATTAACCGAGGAATACGACCGCTTCTGTCGCCTCCTCTGTTTTTAACTCGGTTCAGATAAGCTGTGGGGAGCGCAGGGCTAACATGTACCTGATGGTATTTTTGGTTAGAATTTGCTACACATCCCTGGAAAAGACGCACCATTTTAAAAAGGGGGACGTATTAAGCAAAGTTCACATTTTACATGTTTTTGTACTTCCATTTGAATTCCCACTGCTTCTAAAAAAAAAATCAGCTCGTACTTAAAAAAATCAACAACGAAAACCAAACATCCAGACGGTTTTTGGCAAAAAGTTCATGTTTTTTGGTGTCTGGAAAATTGCTGGAAAACCTTCAGAATGTGACGTCACAAATCAGCAGGTAGCCGTTACCTAGCAACCCCAGCAGAGCTCTGGCCATTGCCTAGCAACCCCAGCAGAGCTCCGGCCGTTGCCTAGCAACCCCAGCAGAGCTCCGGCCGTTGCCTAGCAACCCCAGCAGAGCTCCGGCCGTTGCCTAGGAACCCCAGCAGAGCTCCGGCCGTTGCCTAGCAACCCCAGCAGAGCTCCGGCCGTTACCTAGCAACCCCAGCAGAGCTCTGGCATATTTGGTCAGGTAGTTTTACTGAAAAGGCAAGTGTTTTGTTGTTTACTTACCATCCAGAAACCACTTCCTGGATTCTCCCTTTTCTTTTTTTTTTTTTTTTTTTTTTTTGTTTTGTTTATTTTTTACTTTATTCATTGGTGGAAATAAAGACACAATCGACACTTTTAAGCCACTATAGAATCAGCCCTAAGTCAATCCAAAGAAGAAAATTGTAAAAAAAAATTCATATTGTCTCAGTCTGTTTTTCTTCTTTTTAACCACTTCTGCTTTTCAAAGATGTAAGGCTGTTTTATTATGCATGTTTGCAGCCATTTTCACATGTGAACCTAAATGCTGAGCTGTGGGCGTGGCCAGCAGCACATTATTTGCATTTAAAGTGACAGGAGGCCCTAAAGCAGCTCTTAATGAACGTTTTGCATCGCTCAGAGATCGATTACCTGTTCATGGAAGAACAACAGGTCACCTTTAACAGCTGGGAAACATGATGTTTTCAGCTGACTTTATAACTCACGAGGTTCTGAGTCAGACTGGTTGCTAAAGGACATTTTGTTTTCATGTTTTGATTCATGGTATTTTGTAGGGACCATGTTGACATCACTGCAGTGGCTCCTCCATATGCATTTCTCCAAAGTTTCTGTCAAACTTAGAGAGATGATCTGTGGAAACTGCTTGCCAGCTGAAACTGGGAAACTGGAATGTGGGTGAGAGACTGTAGGTGTGAGAGCAGGGATTAGTATTAGTGGAGAGGATAATCCGGTGGAAGGACTGCCTGCCTGTAAGAGCTTCAGTCTGTCTGTCTGTCTGTCCTCTATCCGGAGCAGTGAAGAGGTCTTAGAGTGCCTGACGATAAAGAGGAAAACCGAGCGTGGAACACTTACTTAGACACACTCTGTGAACATCCTCCCCCTACATGTGGCATTTTCACAATCCACTCCTCTCGTGCTTCCCGTCCTTCTATTCCTCTTTCTTTCTAAACTACACTTATCCAAGTATCTTCTAGTCTTCTAGGACTTTTCCTGCACCTTTCTATTTTCCTTTAGCTATCTTTTCCATCTTCACCTACTCTCACATCTTTCCACTTTTTTCTTGTGTTTTTTCTAAAGGTGACCCATTGTGCTTTGTAGAAAAGGTTAGGATAGGTTTATAGGTGATACTTTTCATGTACATACTATTTATGTTCATTAAATGTTTTTTACACAGAATCATTCTTAAATGCTGCTCAGTTCTGCCCATTTTGAGCTGCTTAAATCCAAATAAGCTGCTGGCACCAAACCCCCAACTCAATGTTTACACTCACATGTGAAAGTGACTGTAAACTCTAAAACAAGCTAACCAAATGTGCTGGAGCTCCCCTTGGGTTGCTAGGCAACGGGCAGAACTCTGCTGGGTTGCTAGGCAACAGGCTGGCATATCAAGCATTAAAGTAATCTGTCTATTCGTGGGCAGCTGTGGCAGTGTGTACTTCATTTAAAATGTCCACATTTAATGCACATTTTATGCTGCTACTGAAGGAACGACCTTTCCCTAATATTTGCAACATATTAAACGTACAACAATCAAACAAATTAGTCTTCTATTTTTTTGCATTTGGTGGGATTCTGGCTGTTGCTATTGATTCTTTTGCTGTTAGCTCAGAAACTTAGTTTAGAGAGTTTAGAGCTACTTTTCTTTCAGGACATCTTATCACATTCAGAATGTTCTTGCCTTGTATGATGATATGTTTTTAAGAGTATTGCCACCCACCTACTGAAATTTTAAAATTTTCAATTTTCTAAACTAAAAAATTTCCAAAATCAGAAAAGTTTGAACTTTTTTCTGAATTGCTTTTCTAGAAAATTTCTGAGATTAACGTCAGAATTTTCACATTTTTCTAGCAAATTTCCAACTTTTCAAACAGAAAACTTTCCTTGTTTTTTTATAGAAAATTTTCTTTGAATAATTTCAGTTTTTTATAACAATTGTTTTGTATTTTCAAAACTCATAAAGTTCCGAGTGTTTTTCTCGCAAATTCTTTAGATTAATCTCAAAATTTCAGTTTTGTCTTAGCACATTTTCGACTTTTCAAACTTTCAAAGAAATTTCTTTAGATTAATCTCAAAACTTCTTTTTTTATCTACATTGGCAGAGATACAGTGTTGTAAAAATACAAACATGGGCGTAGACATTTTGTATTTCACATTTTTATGTGTTGTAATCTTAATGTTCCTCCCACCTATTACTTTTCAGCTAAACAAAGATTGTGGGAATATCAATTTGAGGCATGGAAACTACTGAACATCAGGGAAAGTTTGTGGGAACCGTGAGCACCGTCTAAAAATACAAAGATTTAACTGTTATATATTTTTATGTTGGCTTGTTTTAACATTTGTCATCCAGCCACAGATTTTGTGGTAGAACTCTTAAAACAACGACTAGTTGCAGAGTGAAAGGATCCCTGGAGGAGCTGAGTGGAGGACTGGATCAGTTACAAGGGTAAAGTTAGCAGCATGCCTGCTGGAAGGTTGGAGAGGGAGAAAATGCAGAGAGCAGGAGTGTTTTTCAGGTTTTAGAAGGTTAATAGAGCATCTCCCGCTCTCCAAGCTCCCCAGAGTCATTAATTATGATACGCACCCACACACGTGCGCTCGGCACACACCCCAGCAGCTACACAAGGTGCAATCTTTCAACTTAAACCAAACATACACATGCACAAGCGCACACACCGGCAGCACCTCCATGGCTAAGCAGATAAAGGATTAGTGGCTGATCCTGTTTGAGCCTGGCAGTTTGGCTGAGCTGACTTTCACACAACCAATCTCCCTCACACACACAACACACACACACACACACAACACACACACACACACACACACACACACACACACACACACACACACACACACACACATCTAAACACACTCAATACTATGAGACACACTCACAAAGTACGCAGAGCAACACATTCATACAGTACAGATGGAAAGTTTACAGACTCTTCCAAGTTTGTCACTTTATGTTTCAGATTTTAGAATCTATAAATAACATCTTTTCAGCAAAGAAACTACAATAAATTTATCTTTAATGCAGAAAGAAAATATACATAATAAACATTTTTAAATCCAATTATTATCTTTGCAGGGGGGAAAAAAATCCCACATTATTTAAGGGTCCATTTACGTTATCCCTGTTTATTCTGGGCATTTAAGCACCTTTTATGAAAAAATATTATTTTACATATTTGCTAAAACTGTCACCATGTCATGACAGCAAGAGACAAATAATCTGTGAAAAGATTGAACTCCTCCACCTCCTTCTTGAGCTGCTGCTGCTGTCTGATGAAGTTAACCGCTCCTGACCAAAAACTACCAATCAGAGCCAGCAGGAGAGGCTTAGCGCTGTCAATCAATCTCAGGTACTCGCTGAAAAATGTGCAGTGCGTACAGGAGGTTATTGACAGCGCTATGTCCCTCCTCCTGGCTCTGATTGGTTGTTTCTGACAGTGCAGAGTATTCGTGCACATTACAGCAGATCCATAGGGAGAAGGCAGAGATTATCTGTCTCATACTGATAAAACATATAGATGATTTCTACAAATTTGTAAAAAAAAACAAATGTTACAGATCATCTCAATGCAACTCTGCATTGAGATGATCATATTTGAACATTTTTTTAAAACAGATTTTTCGTATTGACTGATTGTGGAGGAATAGTTTATATTTTGTTCTGCTTTTTTACAATAGGACTGATTCAAGAGCTGAAGTTTACAGACATGGAGGCTGAAGACTGATCAGGCTGAAGTCGTTTGATTTAACACCATTAAACCGCTCCCTTTTCACTCAGATGGGCTAGTTTACCCTCCAGGAGTTAAACTGCAAGTTCATCATAAAATCTATGAAACGTCTTTATTTTAATCAGATCTTCTCCTCCCTCAGCTCACCTCAAACCAGGGCAATCTCTCATCTTTCCATATTTCTTTAATTCCATAGATCAATCCGAACAGAGAAGCCCAGAGTCATTTACTTTTAATTTTTATTACAACCTTCTTTTTCAGTTCTCAATTAATTTTATCCAATAAATTAAGGAGGATGAGTTGAATACGTTCTCTGTTGAGAAGCACGGTTGTCTTTCTAGTTCCCCTTCCTTTGTGACGCAGTTTTAAAACATGAGGCAGGTTTTCATGGCAACCTGGAGGAATTCAAACAAAGCGGAAAAAGTCAAAGGGAGAAATGGCCTGATAACGGAGAATTAGTTCAGCTTACACCTCCTCACATGCAGTAGTTGGAAATGTACTAATGGAAACTCCACATGTTGTAACTTTATCACAATTACACAGAAAACCATGTAGAGGACCCACATTGGGACGAATAGCAATTAGCTCAACGTGTCGGCTTTAAAACGGCAATCATGTTCAGCAATTTCTGTGGAAGTTTTCAAACCTGTTGGAGAAAATCTCTTTTACAAAGACACCTGAAGTGTCCCAAAATGATTTTTTTTTTCTTCTAGTGGACCAAATGGCTTGAAACTGGTGAAATATTAGCTAAATTCCAGATTTATTTAAAAAGTAAGAAATACTTTAGGAATGTCTTTGACAGAGTAGTTGAAAAGGTTTCTAAAGTTAGCTTCATAAATTGCATATTTTCTCCCATTTCTATGCAGAATGGACACTTTCAGTCATCTGTGAAATTGGTTAGCATGAGCTAACGAAGGGTTAGCATCCATCATCTATTTCACGCTACACTGAGATGTGTTTATCTTTCAATCCTGTCAAATTTGAGTTTTTATTAGATGTTTTAACAAATTATTAGAGGTTTAGAAGCAAACATTGTCTATTTTTGTGACTATATATAACTAGTTTATCTATTCTATACATTTTTACTTCTTTGTTTAAGACATTTAATAGTATAATGGGTTCAAAGTGTCACCATTCTGCTCATGTTTTTATGTAATTTTGCCTCAGCTCCAGCTGCAGTAATTCTTTCTGCTTACATGTTTATTGCTGTAATTTTTCAAAGATAAAATCATTAGAAAAAATAAGAAAATATGCACAAGTTAAACAGAAAATTATCAACAATTATGTCTGTGTCTATTTATAAACATCTCTTCATATGACTGTGCTACCATACTTTAGGATCTGATGATTTTTATTGCTTTGCCTCTGCAAATATGCAAGAAAGAAAAGATGTTCATGATCACATAGACGTTCACTGAACCCAGAGCGGCAACACGTTTAAACTTTACTGATAAACCACAGGTGACACCTGCTGGTTGGGTGAGGCCGTCGGCTGTTTGCTGAATCCCTCTGACTGTGTTTGCTGTTTGAACAACTTCATTTTATTTTATTATTTACCCTTTTGTTTTCCCTGAGCTTCAATTAGTCATGTCTAAAACTGGAAATGTGTTTTCTTCTGTGCACATTGTTGTTTTGCTGCAGCAGTAGTTGAAAAGGTTTCTAAAGTTTGCTTCATAAATTGCATATTTACTGAATTTAGGTAACCAACAGCTGTAGGAAAAATTCACGACTGCAACGTGTGAAACGACTGATTGGAAAATTCATAATAATAATTATATTCTCAGTAATTTAAAATAATGAAATGTCCTTTTAAAGAATATTTAAATATTTCCCTGTGTATTTATTTACTTCACGGCTCCTGTACAAACGAGAAACAACGTTAAAATATTACAGAAGTTGCAGAGGGCAGACTATGAATAATTGCATGGTAGATTATTGCAGACTCATCCGTTTTAATGCGGTGTAAATTACTCCAGCTGAGCGTTCATGTGTGCTTGTGTCCGGTCTGCGAGTGCAACCTGTTTCTGAGGAGCTCAGTCAGGTGTGAAATGCAAATTGTCGCTCCGTTAATTAAGAGCTCGCCACCCTGCAGTTCTCCTTTCTGAGCTGGAATATGTGTGTGAGCGTTGCTTCCTGTGGATCCAGGCGCGTTACTGTGACCCATTTGTCCCAGAAAACAGAGTATCAGAAAACACATTTTGATGCGTGTCTAGAAACTTCAACTCCAAGGAAAATCTGCACATTTCTCCAGCATTCTCCGTCTCTGTCTGACCACCAGGTTTATCAGAACTAGGAACCCTTTTTTTTTTTGCCCTGTAGATTTTTGTTTTCTCAATATGTTTGGATTTTTTTTGTAAATTCTCTGAAAATAACAAAGACAGCATGGTGAAAATAATAACCAACCTGTGTGGAGGCTAAAGTTACACCCACAAAAAGTCTGGATTGAAGAAAACTACCACAAAGTCTTCATATGCCGATTTACAGACGATATCTGTTGAAACAAATGAATCTGCTTGTGATCTACAGTACTGTTTATTTGCTAACAACATTAGCAGGAGCTAACGCAAAATCAAAACTAATTGGAAGATAATGAATGAAGCATCTTTAAGTCATTTTAGCAACATTTTCATATATTTGAGAAAATGTTTTGAGTTAGAAACACCGAAACTCGTCTGTTTCCAAGAGAAAAAAACAAACTCAAACTTTGAGATTAGTTTCACATATTTACTAGAAAAAACGTGGGAACTTTCTGAACTCTGAAAGTTGAACATTTTTTACTTTTGAGCTCAGAAATTACCATTTTTTCCCCACAAATTTACAACCTTTTGAGCTGAAATAATTTCCTTGTTTCTGAGATTTTTTTGCTCCTTTTTTCTGCCTATAATGGCCCTAATAAACAATCATATTAATCAACTATAGCTCTCATTTTCTTCATGACTTTATCAGCCCAGTATTATGTAGAAGGTAACACTATTTAACACTATTTAACATTTAAATGGTCTAAAGGAAAAAACATTAGCATGATCAAGTTGTTTCAGCTGATTATTTTTACACTTCCTCCTTTAATAATCTGGTGGCTTTCTTTGGAAAAATGAAACAAACGATTAGAAATGCTGTGCAGTCCGTCGCTGACTGACTGGTCACCTAACATGCTGTAAAGCTTTATTTTTGTGCTTGCTGTTCCAGCTCATCTTTGCATTGCACGTCTCTATGTAAATAACGGTTTTTGTTCAGCCGTCAGGTTGTGTTTGAGGACTGTGTTGGCTCCGGTTAGCAGCGGCCTCCCCCCCCCGAGCTCTGTGTCCCCTGCCAATAGCTAATTGATTTGGCTCCATCCTGACTGCTCTACTTACTCAAGTGGTTAATTAACTTTACTTTTAATTCGCTTCCACGCAGCGCTCGGGTAAAGCATAGAGCTGACACCGGCTGAATGCGAGCACTCATTCGGTTTTTGTCCGACAGAGCGAACAAAGATGGCCCTTCAGGTTGTAAACTGGCCTGAAAGGCTTGAGAGGCTGCTCATATATTTATGCACTCATTTTGTTCCTTTACTTTTTGCTCCTTTTTCCTCCCGTAATTATTCTTTTGACTTGCCCTATTTCCTCTTCCAACAGCTTTTAAGGTTGTTTAAATGTGCATCAACTGTTATTTAATTACCATCGACTGCATCTACATGAGGTTAACGAGGTTCTTGATTAATTGCAATTATTCTGAAATTACTTCACAGGAGCTGAGATGTCCAACTTTCAAAAGTCTCTCAACTCAGCTGGAACAAAAGCTCCTTTTTCCGCCCGCTGACAGTTTCAGGAGTCTAACAATGAGGAACTGAGCTGCAGAAAACAAGCCAGTGGAAAAGCCAACATGTCATGAATGAAGGCTTAAAAGCTTTAGTAACCGACACACACAAAAAAATCTGATGGCAAAATGGTTTTCATTTACAATAGAAGTACGTTTTTACATATTTATTGTTCTGTTTCAATTCTTTTTTTGTTCCAGCCCAAATTAAAGTATTTCAGTCCAGAATGAGTGGATTTAAAGGTCAGGACTTCAAGTAAAAACAGTTTTTCCTTTTAAATCCTCTTCAAAGTGAGGGCAAAATGGAACATCTGATGTTTCTATTTGAGCTTTTGAAACTAAAGTGTAGTCTCTGATGACGTTACATGCTGAAAAACACACCAAACCTTTTGGGCGTCATTGTGGGACCGCTCCGTTTCTCCTCGCTCCGCTGGCCTTCTTCGTCTTCCTCTGAGCCTGTCTGACTAACCCGCTCTGGCTGAAAAAACAATTTAACAACCCCTTCAGACATGGGTGTTCATCAGCCAAAAGAACATTTTTAAAAATACTTTTCTCACTCTGTTGGTTCAGAGATAGAGAAGCCACTGTGGGAATCGTGTCAGCTTTTCTTTCTGCACTTTTCATTATCACTGACTCTGTTTTGTGCACAAAACTTCTCTGAATATTACACTAATGCATAAAAAACTATTTTGCAATTGCATTGTTTCCTTTAAAAAAGCAATTAAAATCAGAAATGAATACGTTTGTTCACAAAAACATCCTCCTACCACTTCCTGTCGTCGTCTTCTTCGTCTTTTCCTGCAGTAGTAACATCCTGTTATTGATCACATGACTCGTGTTGCCCAATAAATCAATTTTGATAGGCTCAAAAAAACACCTCATTCAAACGGCAAAACTTTTAATCAAAAAACTTTTTTTTCAACATTAGCGTATTTCCACTAAGAAAATTTATTTTCAAAATGTCAAATTGTGCAATTATATAGTCAATAGAAGCGCAGCTCACGTTCAGTAACATTGTTCTTAAAGAGTAACTAAATCCTTGATGATCAACTATTTTTTGCAGATAAACAGAACAAATTGGTTCTGATGTGCCCCCTAACATTTTTAACCACGTTAAAAACAAAGGACCTTTATTTATCTTTTTACTATGGATCTTTTTTGTGTCTGGAATAAAGATATGATGATGATTAAATTAAAGATTCCTGTCACAAGCAGAGAGAGACAGACGCTTAATTTATGTGACTTTTAAGAACATAAACATGAAAAAAACTAATTCCCCAAAACAGACACAATGCCGCAGGTCTGATCATATAAATGTAACTTTTCTTCTCACACTTCATAAAAATTATATTTTCACAAGAGGAAGAAATTCTTTAAAAGGATTGGATAAACACCCATAATCTGGTTTTTACCTACATCTTAATTATTTTCACAGAAATGTAAAAATTCAACGACTCAAATAAAACAAAATACAAGAGGGAAGACAGGAAACAACCTCAACAATTAATATAAACTATCTTGTCTTTACATTGTGTTAAAATGCAACAAAATAAATGTATAACTGTATTAATATTTCCCCAAATATCTACTAGGACTGTTTTAAACACATTCAAGGCGCTCAGATGAGACAACATGTGGACAACACTGCCACCTTCTGGGCAACGTCATGCTTTCAGCCTTTCTGCTGGTTGTTCTTGTTAAAAGAAAATAAATCTCATTTATCTTTTACGGATGTTTCTCACAATCACTTAGGAATGACTTATTGTGACATTTAACATCACTAATTCATCTGCATTTTTTCCACAGTATTTATAAATATATTTTTCTTTCTTGGACTTTTGGTCGGAGTCCCCCCTCTTTTTTTTTTTTATTTTGGCAGGACCATTTATGTTTATGATTGTTGATTCAATGTTGTATGACTCTGTGTTTTTGTGTTTAATGATGTAACGCACTTTCAAATGCCTTGCTGCTGAAATGTGCTATACAAATAAAATTTGATTTTTTTAATCAAACAACATGACATTGTTTTCCTCATTGATTTACACGACAGATTACTTTGAATGTGCCATATACCTTGAGCATCAGCCAATTTTTTCTTGTCTTCTAACACATTATTTTTGTATTTTGGAATCCTATTGAGAATATTCCTCTTTTATTTTATTTATAATTTAAAAGGCCAATTTTGTATCCTAAATATTTTCCAAATGCAACATCCAGGGTTATTTATATGTTAAGACATTTTTGGTGAAATAATTTAATTATAAGTGTATGTGTTCACAGAGTGAAAGTAACTGTCATAAAAATCATTTTTGTTGTGTGTAAAATATTTCTAAAATGTGCAATTATATTCACAAGGCACTTTTCATCTTGACCAGAAGAGGGCAGCATTGTCCCCTTCCTGTTGTGCATCTGGTGGGAAACTGTCAGCTGCAGCTGATGGTGACATTCAGTCAGAAAGTTTGTTTCCACACTTTGGCTGAATGTTTCTAAAGATCTTGGAGTATTTTGCATCACTGATACGTGAGGAACTGAACTCTATTTGTCTGTTACACCTTCCTCCGTCTGACGTCGGCTGAAATTATGTCGCCATTAATTAAATCACTACTTGTAACGCTGCATTGTGTAATAACATTGCAATATGTAACTATATAATAAAATTGGGCTTCAAAATGTAATAAAACATCTTTACACCTGCATTATGTAATAATTAAAGCTGCCAACTTTATTGCATAAATGCATGCAATTAATCTGAAAATTTTAGATTTTTTAATTTTACATAATGCATATTAACAGAACTACCTATTTGTTGAAAACAAGCATACAGTGGTGGTTTTTGATATGGGCAGTTGCCCAGGCGGCATCCGAAAGGAGTGGGGCACCGAGAAGCAGAAATATATCTTATCTGTCATTTGTTCCCTCAACAAGTTTGTTACTACAAGTATGCATGTTTAGTGAAGTTTTCCTTACTTCAGTACCAGGAGACTTATGTTATCTGGAACTGTCTAGAAAATTTCTATCTCTAAAAGTAAAATAAAAAAAATCAGAAATTTTAAAAAATATCTCAGAAATTTTCTAGAAAAAAATGAAATTTTTGAGCTTCAAAAGTTGAAAATTTATGAGAAGAAAAGCCCTCAGAAATTGATGTTTCCCATTAAGCAAATTTATTTTCGAAATGTCAAATTTTGCGATGATAGTCAATGGAAACGCAGTACGCACACCCGTCGCCGTGGCAACCAGCGTAGAACAGCTCCGTTAGCCAACCGTAGCAGAGATTACGTTCAAATGTATCAGGAACGTCAACACCAAATAAGATGCAGACATTTCCCACACAGATAGAGCGCTACGTCCGTTACGGTTTTGTTTTCAGGCTTAATGTTTATGTTGCGATTATTAATATTAATACATATTAATATTATTAAGAAGTGATCATCTGAACACAGCAGCGGTTGATTAGCTAGTGGGCACACAACAGCAGAAAAATGTTTTAGGAATATTTTTATTTCACGGTACGTTTAACTTTTACTTCAGTAATTATATTATGAAGTATCAGAAACTGATTTGAAAAAGCTTTTTTGCCTGACTGTTTTGTTTTTAATTAATTATTGTTATTTTGGACCTTATAACACCAAAATTTACCCTAAACTTTATATTTTGGTCCATCTGATTATGTAATTTGTAAATATTAAGTGTTTGATCATTTTATTAGTCACTCAGTACTTTTTACTTTTGAGTAAAAATATGTTGAAGTAGCGCTATGCTTGAGTACAACTTTTGACTACTCTGCCTACCTGTTTGTAACAACAGCCATCTTGGTATGCAGTTGCTATGACAACAATAAACAAGTCACAGGCTCAGAACCAGCTCTCACCTGAATCCTATCTAACCTAACAATATAAGTGCATTACAACTATTACTCTATCACAAAGTAATACTACTACCAAGATAAATATCACAGATCTTTACTGCAGTACTTGGTGCCAAACTAGCAGAATTAGCTTAGCTAATGTAGCTTTTATCGGCATGTAAGTTACTACATGTACTTACTCTGTCGGTCAACAGAACCTTGTTATTCAGACGATATGTTTGTAAATCTGTTTTAACATTTATTGTTCATAGATTTCAGGCCGTGACGTTCCATGCTGTACCCACTCTTCGTTTTTACTGAGTAGTGAACTATGTCATAATAGATCGGAGGCTTCTTGTCCACATCGTCTTGCATGTTTCCTTCTCCGTCTCATATGGGCTGATCCTGACAGCAGCCATTTTGTTCATGTATATTTCTCTTGCACATTGGTTACAGTGTCCATGTATTTTCGTTTTGTTGGTCTGGAAGCCATGGTTCATCTATGCTTTGCTTGCCTTCCAAGATGGCGCAGATCCTGTTCAGACTTGTGGGAACTGAAGTTTGACATGGCTGACATCATCAGCAAATTAACATGGATGTCACCAGTAACGGATGGACGGATGCTGACCCTGATTAGAGGTCCACTTTAGCTTGTTCTTGAGCTCACGATGGGAGTTTTTCTTCCTGAGGTTGAGCTTCCACACACCAGAAACACACACACACTTTAATGGACGGCCTCTTTACAGGAATGTAAACATCTGGATCCTCTTTATTCACATAGTAACTGAGCATGGATTTGTTTTAATGCAAGTATTTTCATGCAATTATGAATATGATGCAAACTCGTCTGCGCTGTGTGTGTGTGTGTGCGTGTGTGTGTGTGTGTGTGTGTTGTTTTTGCCCCCACTTGTTCTCTGGTAGTTTGTTATTCCTGCAAATGACTCTGGTCTTCTCCTCGTGGATCCTGGTTTTAATTAGCTGCTTTTATAAGAGCCTCTTTAACCTTTTTGTTTGTTTCTTTTTAATCCCCTATTTTGAATGAAACCTCTGCGTGTCACACCATCTTGTAAATAACTGGATCTTCACTTGAGATTACGAATTTCATTTCAAAATGACACGCTGTGCAGACAGAAGTTGTAAACAAACACCGATATTACACAAAATTCAAAACTGCAAGTCATTAACAGCTGGAAACATTGAGTTTTCACAGCTTTATTTATACTCAGAGCCCATAAATGGCTCCTTTTCATTTTACTGCCCTGAGTATATAAACAGCTGAAAATGTGAAGTACTGCATCAACCGCATGCATAGGCGCCGAATCCTTAATCGCTTGACTTGGACATTTTTTGAGTCGAATAAATCTGGTGAACTTCATAGCATGGAAGATCAGGGATTTCCGATGCATCATTCTTACATTTCACAGCTCTTGCCCTTCGGAAAATGGCGTGACAAAAATGGCGCTCCTCCTCATGCAACGTTCATTTCATCATTTTAGACGGAGGAATTTGTCATTTTATAGTTTTGATTCCAGTAAAAGTCTTATTGTTCTGGTACTTAAAGTGATAAAACAAATTGCTTTGTGATGTGAAAATAATCCTGAGACTTAGCAGCATAATAACACATTTTCCTGGTTGATAAATTGTACCAAAAGTTATTGCGATAAACGACAGTATTGCTGTTTTGAGACTATTTTCAAGTCAGTGAATGGTAAAGGCATAACAATGCAGGTACACATTCTCAAAGATCAATAAACTTTAATTTTTTAATAAACATTTGACACCGGAACTAGATTCTGTTTTTATTGCTGAAAATAGACAAAATATTTTTTCGGTTTTCCTCAATCGAGCCTAAAACAATAAACAAACTGGATGCCTTTCATTTAACAAGGACAACAAACAATCATTGAGGTTTTGGCTACATGATTCCATTCCTACAAAAACTGGTTCAGTTAAACGTTTAATTAGTTTATTGCTGACAAGATTTTTTTTAAAATCACATTTTGGAGATTTTATAATAAAAACTTGAACATGTCAAAAGCTGAAAATGTTCAACTTCTGATATTCAGAAATTTCCCAGATTTCTCTAGAAAATGTCTGAGATTAATTACAAAATTCATGATTTTGCAATTTTTTAGATTTTCAAACATACATTTTTTTTCAGAATTTTTTTCTCATTGATCTAAAGAAAAATTCTTGCACATTTTGCAGTTTTGGTGCTCAAAAATGCCATTGCTTTTTCTTGAAAATTTCTGAGATTAATCAAAAAATTTCTAACTTTTTTCAGGCACATTTTTTATTTTTGGAGCCCAGAAATCTCTTTATTTTCTGGAAAATTTTTGATATCAATATAAAAATTTCTCGCTTTTTTCTCACACATTTTTTGACTTTTCAAACAGAAATTTCCAAGTTTATATATATATATATATATATATATATATATATATATATATATATATATATATAAATATTTTTTTTTTTTAATTCCTGAGATAAACCTCAAAATTTCTGAGTTTTGATGGAAAGTCAGTCATCCTATTTTTATGTATAATTACAATAGCACATCATCATAGAAACCTGATTGGGTGGGGAAAAATAACACATCAAGCTGTGAGACTTTCTAAACTTCTATGCGCATTCGTGTTACTTTTACTCATTCAGAGATTTTGTGTAAATGTTCTTTGCAAAGTGGATTCATCTCCAGGTTTCAGCTCCAGGGCAGCAGCGCAACGCTGCATGTCAGGTTCATGTGAAATACTGATTCAGATTTTGCATATGCTGCAGACTTTTATCAAACTTTATGCTGAAAAGATGAGATTTGAGTTATGCATGGCGGGATTGTGCCCCAGCGCAGCTTTACTTCTAACACCGCCCCTGACCCTGTCTAAGAGGAACTTCTTTGTGCCGTAATTGAATTCATACAACACATGGTTACCATCTGATAGGATCTTTTCAAAGCAGCATGCACCGTAAATTATATTCTGGAAGAGAAGGGTAGGAGCATTTATGTCTCGACACTGTAGTGAAAAACAGGGAGTTTTGGATTACAGGAACCCGCTGCACCGCTAGAAACACATCAAACCCAAGTATTTAGTGCAAACTGCTCCACAAACATGCTTTAATTAGTTATTTTACAGAATAAAGTTAAGTATTACAAGCAGAGCGTCCAGTTCTTTATATACAATTCAAATATGTTGCTTTTAGTCCAGCCCATTTCAGTAAAAGCACACGTTTGTGTATTATTTCTAAAGTAAAGTGTGATTGCAACCATTGAGTTTTATTGCCACAGTTAAGGCTTTTGTTTTCATGCAAATACTCAAACAAACTAAGTAACTACAGATGAGATTTATTGGCTGTTGTGAGGATGATGGAGTAGCTGTCTGAACAGCTTTTTGGAGGACAGAAACAGCAGAAATATTGTAGATATTACTTGAATTTGGAGACAAATGTTTCTGTAACCCCATAAAAAGGATCAGATTTTTTGAAGGACTCTTTGTTTTTGTACTGTTCTGCACACACTGCAACAGCAAGTATTTTTATTTTTAACTGTATTTATTTAATGTAGCATAAGCACATGCTCAGTTTGCTTTTGTCACCTGTCATGGCGACCGACGCGCTGCACTGCGTGACCTGGCTGCATAAACACTGACGCAGGCTTTTCGTGCAGCGGGAGAGAGGAGGATGACGGCTCCCTGGTTTCGTCTTGCTGCTTCTTGGTTAATGTTTATAGTTGAGTGTTGCTCACCGTTAGTGCTAACTGTTGCTTGTTATATTTAATGATGCAGAAGAAGATTTTTGTTTCTGCCAAAACAGCTCAATTCCACTTTTTCCCTCTACTATGTGTTACATTTTACTGCAGTTTTGTTTGTTTTACAAATAACACTAGAATGTTGTCGATGCATACAACACTTGGTATTTTACTCATATTTTGAGATTTTGTATTTTATGAAAACATAAACATAACCATTTTTTAAATAACATAGCCAGCTGTAGTTCTGTTTGGAATGAATATTAATTTTACCTAATGAGATGATTACATAAGGGATAAAATGGTTTGTTGTTTGAAAATTGAACAGTTTTGAACATGGGATCTTAATTTTGAAATGATAAATGGATCCTAAAGTTTGGCTTCCTACTCAGAGCCATACCGTGTTTCCCCGAAAGTATCTTACTTTCAGGGAAACACGGTAGCACCGCTAACTAAAGCACGAATCAAACATTAGTTGTGTAAAACCACTATACCAACATGGTATTTAGCAGAAGCTAATGCTAAAGCACTAAAGCATTTAATACAACCATGTTGATATCCATCATGTACCAATGACATGTTATAATAACTCTTTAAGGACCAATTCAATTGCTAATCAGTACCTACCGGAACATTGCGTTTAAATGTGGCCCTTTATGCAAAATTCACATTTTTCATGTTTCTGTACTTCCATTTGGGTTTCTGCTGCTTTTAAAAACCACCAGCTGTTTTTAGGCAATAAGTTAAGGTTTTTCGGTGTCTGGAAAATTAGCCGTTTCAAAAACCCACAGAAAATATCACAAATAAGCAGCCACTGACCTTTCATCTAGTAACCCCAGCAAAGCTCCACTGATGTTACCCGGCAACCACAGTGGAGATACGCCCGTTACCTAGCAACCCCAGTGAAGTTACGCCCGTTACCTAGCAACCCAAGCTGAGCTCCAGCACATTTGCTCAGCTGGTTTTACAGTTGCATCTGCTATACAATGGCTGCTGGAAAAGACATCAGATTTAAAGTGTTCACTGGAGAACAATGTCCTGGTACAGCGTTGCATTCTGGGCACAGAATAAATGTCATTTGAAACTTCTACAATAACTAATAAAAACTAAACTGAAACTAAACTGCTTCAGTTTGTTTGGGTCTCGGTCTCTAGGCAGGTAAACCTCAAGTAACTTCAAGACTGAATTATCCTGCATTTTAAACATTTCCCAGGTGCTTTTATAATCTAACCTTGATGAGATCAACTGCAGGTGAGTAAATAAGTAAAACAACAGACAGCAGTAGTTTTGGAGAAACCAAAACTACTCCAACCACCCAGAGACTTTCCCATTAACCACCAACATCTTCATGCCTAAAAGGAAAATGGTTTAGCATACTTGTTCTGGTTAGATTTCCATGTCTGTTTCCAGTGCTGGAACATCAAATGCTTCAGTTTTTCAAAGTTGATATATTTACAAGGCTTCTTTTCCCATATTTGTAGCAAATTGAAAATTAGATTAAGCTGTCATGGCGACGTGGTTTGGTGCCATGCATGAGCAGTGTTTTTCTAATTATTTCTGACTGATTTTTTAACCACAGCTGGAGAGTGTTTTGGGTTCATGCGAGAGGATTGTCTTTTCACTTTTGTTCTTTCTTGCTGTTTATTCTCTACTTGCAGAAAACAAATGTCTTGGGTTCTGGCATCAAAGCCACGAGGCCGGAGTAAAACTAATTCTTCCTCCGTCTAAAGAATCTGTTGAAAACGAAGACAAACTTTATTTTGTCAATTGGGCCTATTTTAAGGTACCTTTATCAAAGTACAAATGTCTTAAAATGTTTACAAAATGACATCTACCATGAAATAGTAACTGAAACAGGAAGTTCCTGAGGTTCAGTGAACACAGCGCTGATTACTGACCAACCATGTTTAAAATGAGGACAGGTGGAGTTATTTCTAATGTTGCCAGGTAATGTATTCCAGCTCCTTCGACCCTTAATTTCTGTTTTTTCTGACTAATAAGAAATTATCTCTGGTACTGATGTTTGAAAAGTTACACCGCCAAAAATTATCAATAATTTGGGATATTTAGTCTTTCATAAGACAGGAGAAAATGGAGGATCATATTTTCACCATGTTAGTTATTCCCTTATAAATGTAACAATTTCAAATTAAACATTAAGCAAGCTAAATATTTTTGCTTCAAATCAAACATTTAGTTAGCTAGCTAAATACTTAGCTGTAAACTAAATATCTAGTTAACTAAATATTCAGTTTGTAAACTAAATATCTACCTCATGACTAAACATTTACTTACGATTTAGAACTAAATATTTAGCTAAAAATCCATCACTGAGTTAGCAAGCCAAGTATTTAGCTTCCTGCTAAATATTTAGATAGCAAGCTAAATATTTAGCTTCAAACTAAACATTTAGATAAGTTGAATATTTAGCTCTAAATTATTTAGTTAGCAAACTTAATATTTAGCTTGTAAACTAAATATGTAGCTCACAACTACATATTTAGATCTAAACTAAATATTCAATTAGTAGGCTAAATACTTAGCTCCAGACCAAAGTGTCAGACAGCAAGCTACATATTTATCTTGCTAGCTCCATTTAGGCACACAGAGACGAGCATGGAGTATTATTGTAAACAATTAAAAGAAAAAAGTGTGTGTCCACACGGGACATGTTACCACGGAAACGCTGGAGTGGGTTTGTTGGGCCAATTAATGGCTTTAATTTAGACCCATTTTTGACAAGTTACTTAGCTTGCTGTTTATTTTTTGTTTTAAAGACATCTAAATTTGCACTAAATATAAACACATTCAGACCTTGAACAGCTCTAGAAATCTACTTAGATGGAGATATTACTCCTTAGTTTAAACATTGAAAGCACACCATGAGATACCATTTCTGCACAGGAGTTAAATAAGGCTCTTTACTTGGACCAGTGTTATTCATTTTCCATTTCATAACCTGAGAACAAATTTATTCTGATGTTAACATGAAATTTCATGCTGATGACGCTGCATGCGTCCCATTAGAAGGCAACCTGCTGCTGATACAGTGTCTGCAGTTATGATGCTGTACGGACACATTATTGTGTAAATCTCAGCGAATGCATGCAGACAGCAGGGGGCCGCTAAAGACTTCTGCTCACTTCACGCTCTAATCTTTTCCCACATAACATCTTACAACCTGGTTAAAAACCACAACACACATTAAAACTAGAAAACCTTCGGATCAGTAGCTTTCGTTGCTGTCGCAGAATTGTTAAGAACTACATTTCAAACTTGCCAGGCCCTTAAGATCTACACGGCTTGTGTTTAAGGTTTAATTTCACATCCCCTCCCACCACTAAATAGTTTAACAGGAAGATTTTAACTCTGGACCTTCTTGGTATGAGGCAGTTACCCTTGAGCAGTTTATATTTCTAATAAAATGACCCCACTTTGGCAGTTTTATGAAATAGAAAAGCAAGAGTTTGTTTCAGTTTTACATCACAATTTAAGTCAAGATAATCCCGACCAGTACACTTTGCTATCCTGAAATCCTGCTGCAGCCTGTGAACAATTTGGCAGAAGAATCAAATCTGCACGCTCCAGAGCTCCCGCTGCTGAAATGATCACATCAAGTTCAGTTTGTTCCGATCCAAGAACAGCAGGCAGCATCTTTGTTCCTCCCCAGCTCTGCTCGTGTGACCTATGTGTGGCGGATCTTGGGTGATGCTCCGTTGTTTCCCACTGATATGATGGAGCGAAGCCTGCTCTGTTGACAGCAGAGGACCCAATGGACTCTCTGATCCCCCAGCCTCACAATCTGCATCAATGCTTTTATTTTTCTCACCGTTTCACAGTTTAACTTGATTTTACAGCGGCGCATTGTCACCACTGTAGGAAGAAAAATAAAAACGGAAGAGTAAATATCCGGCATAAAAACTAAGAAAAAATTGGAGATTAATCTCAGAAATTTTCTAGAAAAACTTTTTGGTATTTCTGAGCTTGAAAAGTTGAAACTTACTAGAAAAAAATCTGAAATTATGACACTAAGTTAATAAATTGTCAAGAAAAAAACTAATTTTCAGATTAATCTCAGACATTTTCTAGGAGAAATGCATGACATTTTCTGAGTGAAGTGTCAAAAATTTGCTAGAGGAAAACTAGAGATTTGAGATTTCAGAAAAATTGTAGAAAAAACAATTTCTGAATTTCAAAAAATGTCTGACAAATTTGAAAATGTCCTTTTGTCTTGCTAATTTTTGACTTTTTGAGCTCATAAATGTCTATTTGTTCTACAAAATTTCTGAGATTAATCTTAAAATTAAGTTTTTTTGTGGTAATTTCCTTTTCTTCTGTCTACATTGGTCCTAATTCACTGCCATATGATTTAGGCTAAAGCCAGTCTCTATATTTTATAGTATGGGAAAAGTCCCATTTTAATTGAATGTGGATGCTTTGGTTTATATCTGCATATAAACCAAGTTTTTAACTGTTTTCAAACTAATAATGAAAACCGGGTTTGATCACTTGAAGAGCCGTTACTCTGGAGCCGACGCATCTCCTGCTTTTATTACCTGCAGATCAAACTACTGTAAAACTCTTCCTACTGCTGTTTCTAACAAAAAGATACTATTTTTCTAAAATTCACCCCAACAAACACCAGAAAGTGATCGATTTTATTTAAATGCATAATAATGAATATTAGGAAATTGCTCATTTCTATACGTTGCCCATAAATCAAGCAATAGAAAATATAACAAACACTCACACAATTTCATACATAGAAATAAGGCAGCAGTAACAAAGGCAAACCATTTACAGTCAACTGTTTTGGGCTCTAGTGGCCTTTTATTTGAAAGTGCTCAGCCAGGAAAGTTGGGTATTGAGAGAAGAAAGACATGAAGCAAAGGTCGCCAGGCCGGGAATCGAACCAGCGACGGCCGAGGACTGAGGCCTCCTCATGTGGGTTGAGCTTAACCCCTGCACCGCCACAGCACACGCATCAACACCCATTTTTAGAGGGTTGCATCAAATTAATGTTTTTTATATTTACTTAACTACGTCACAAAAATCTGAATTTTTGTCTATTATAAATTAATTTTTACAATATTTATAGTTATTACAAGCAATTATAGTTATTATTAATTATAAACATATTTATAATTCTTAAATATTATAATTTAGAATTATTCATAACCTAATAATTATTGGTTATTTGGTAACTGAAATAATATTAAATAGTTATTATTGACATAAATTGTCTCCTTTGTTGTTAAAAATGGTGGAAATGGTCCTTTATATGCAGTATATGACATTTGATTAATGTTGATTAATCTGTCACTGGTATAAGTTGTTGATCGATTTCTTTGGTTTCTGGGAAGAAACAGAAAACAGGCTGAAAGGCTTAACTTTAACGTTTTTAAGCGCGCCAGGCAAAGACAGATTAATGGAGGCACAGTTTCAATTTTACATCTCTGGACCAAACCTTTAAAGATTTATTGTAATGGAGTTTAAGCCAGGACTGCAGTTTAATTCTGCATCAATCTGCCTCACTGGACTATAACTCTTTAGAGATAATAATGAACCGGGCATCTTTAGCCTTTGTCCCTTTACTTTAGTCTTTTATGTTTGCACATTCAGGCAGAAAACAAACTGCTGACTCTTCTCCAGAAAGTATCGGTTGCAAATGTCCATGCTATAAAACGGTAAAATTGACCGCACTCCAGAGTTTTCTTGCTTTGGGGTTCAATCCCGTTCCTAGATTGATTGATAAATGTAGAAAAATAACATGTTTATGTTTTAATTACTCTAAAAAACAGCCAGAGGAGATTCAGATCCTTAGATATTTGCCATCACTGAAACGGATTGGGCGGCTCCCATTTAGAATGAAAGCATTCAAACCACAATAATTCCATACTTTTAATGACTTCATTTTAATGTTTTCCTGTCTGGTGTGCATTTGGATTTTAGCTCATTTAACTCTGATAGAGTAAATAGAAACCAGCGCACCGCTTTCCTTTGAAGACGGTTGCTGAAACAGTTCTGTTGAGGTCTCAGGAGTTCGTTAATGGCCAAACAGCACAGCAGGGAGGACATGGAGAAAGTTGTAAACAGGTTTAAAATCAGGCTAGGATGTAAAGCAACACAATAGACCCCCTGTATTCACGGGATTTAGGGACAACAGCTGCAGATGAATCACTAAAAACGCCTAAAACTGCAGATTTTATGAGTTCAAACAGCAATTAAACTCACAGCGGGATTGTCAGAAACCAACACCATCTTCCTCATCTCCAGCCAGCGTCAGCGAAATCTGCTGCTTCGTAGACATCACCCAGTAGAAGTGACAGTGGCATTGCATGGAGGCGTTACAGCTTTTTTATATTTAAGATGCTCTATGAAAAAATTCAACCTCAAATAGTCTGGAGTTAAGTTCCACAAAAATGTTATTGAAAATCAAAAATACTGCATTTATCCTAAATGAGGGATAAAACAATAAATTGCATGACAAATTAAAATTGAGTCAATTATTTCTATTTGCATAATTTATTGCTCTTCTCTTTCTACCAAAACTGGTCTTCAGCCTGGTGCCTTGGTCCAGCTCTTATTTTGAAAGACAATATTGTTTTCAGATACTCTGTAATTTATTTTATTTGCTATTCTGTTGTTTTATTCATTTGTTTGTAAAATGTCTTCCGGTTCCAGTGTTAAATGTCTATTAGAATTTGAAATTTATTGATCTTTGAAAATGTATTCTTGTCACAATAACAAATTTATTTGGGCGAAAAATTGTCCCAGAATTTATTGTGATAAAAAAATAATGTTCTGAAACCACTTTCAAGTAAAATATTCACAATTGAATAACAACCCTCTGCATGTTATTGTTTACATCCAGAAACCCTGGAGGGCAAAATATGTTTCTGTTTCATGTCAGTCACAGCCGCAATAAAACAACTCAGTTAACAAAATGAAACCTGGCGATGCGGGTATTATTAATGCAGTGCAGCGCGCCACAGCGAAGGGAAAAATAAAGCAGGAAAACCCCTGAAGAATAAGTCAAAACTGCTGGTATCCTTTTTTCTCGCTCTCTGTGTCGCTAGTTACACGCAGACTCGTTGCCATAGCAACTGCCAACAGCTGCATTAATGTATCAGGGTTCAACACCCAAAACACACAAACATTTCCCACAAAAAGAACAGAACGTCCAGTCTGTCACAGTTTTATGTTTTCAGGTTTGAGGTTTATTTTTAGATTATTAAGTGATCGCTGCAGTAGATTAGCTAACGCTGCTATTAGCTAAGCTAACACAGCGGTGGTTATTTGGAGCGGTGGCTGATGATCTCTCAGAGCTGGCGTGTGGGTTGCCTATTTTATTTTATTTTTAAATGAAACGAAACACCAATTTCCACATCACACCTACATGTTACGGTTCTCATATCGAACTAGCATAACTGACCTACTTCCCTTTCCCTCGCTATTTCTTAATTAAATTTTTTTCCTGACCTTTTTATCTATTTGTCACAGTGTTGACAATTAGTAGCAGAGCACTGCGTCCCTTTTCTTTTACACAACAGGCGTACGTTTAAGATGTAGCGTGTTATGTAGACGACTTAACAGCTAAAACCAATGCTAGTCATCGCCCGGTCAGCAGCTTTTTGCCCTCCAGCGGGTAGCTGGGGCTGGGGTCTTGTGCAAATGACATGAAACTGTAATGGATCCATAGAAAATTTTACAAAACAAAAAGAAAGAGAAGGGCATAAAAGTAAATTCTTTCTTCTCTGTGTGTTCAAACATCTGCAACTCAGTTCCAGTAACATGAAGAAACATTCCCACTACTTGAAGACGGGTTTTGGGCGGGGGGATTGTGATAGAGGTTTATCTTTCAAAGGAGACCAGAATTAAACTTTTTTTGCTCCACATGGTTCATGAAGACCTGCCAATTTACTCTGGCTATGTTTGCACATTTTAGTGTAATTTCACCCATAATTGCAAGGAATCCTTTAAAGTCTTCTAAAAGAAGTTCAGTTTGAGTCTTACTCACCTAGGTTTACCTCCTGAGTGAGTGGCTAGGTACATATGGTGGCTTTTATCACTGCTGCATGCCTCTTGTATCCACAGAAAATGACCTTAGTGTTTAGACCTCTTTTAAAGCACTTGATATGAAGAGTGAGAGAATTGGAACCAGATCGGCTGTACAGCACTCCAACGTGCTTTTCAGACACAACAAGAACAAAAAGACAGAGCATTTGATTAGAATTACTTCATATCCACTCTGACAGCATCTGCAGTATCTATAAAAACTACTTTGAAACCTGAAAATAGCTACTTTTTTCAGCCTCCATGCATAAACTGAGGATATTTTCAGATTTGATTATGAATTTTTTGTTTTCTTTTTTTCTGGGAAAATGGACAAAAGTTGAGGTGTCAAACATACGATGTGCAAATAACGTCTGTGTTGCCATGGCGTGCCACCAAACAGACTACAACTCACACGCACGCCCCGAGCATCTGTTGCACATTTGCCCCGTGGTCATGGCCGCGTGGAGCCCCACAGCTTCTGCTCTCTGCTGCGTTTCCGATCACTCCATCCTTCTCCAGCCTCTCTGCCTCTTCTGCTTCAGACCTCAGCACTAATCGGTTCTGAACAATGATGAAGATGATAAGCCGTGCCTTTGTCCTCTGCTGGTCTCTTCTTACAGATTTATCCAAGGTTAGAACATCAGAGGAGCCTATCTACTGAACATAAAGAATGTTTTTGAAGATACTTATTGAAGTAATTTAATCAGCAGTATGTTGAGCATAAATATTACCTTGTGCTCCTTTAACTGGAGGCTTTTCCCATGCTTTGTACTCATAATGCCGCTGCAGAGGGTATTTCAAAGTTTGTTGAGTTCCCAGCTGAAGAGCAGGTTAATCAATAACTCTATACAGAAGCTGTAGTTTAAACAAAGATCATGACACCACAATTGTTACAAACAACATAAATTGGTTATTGTTCTTGTTGTCGTTATTTATTGCCTGGTGCCAGTTAAAATGTAAACAAAGTGAAAACAAAATTGCAATAACATTTAAAGTAAACCATATGAGTGAATCATCCCCAATTATGCTTGATTTAACTAAAAACTATATGTCACATAGTTTACAGTACGACAAACATCAGCATTAACCCTTACTGTGAAATAACGAACAGCTACCATTGTACTAATTAGCTGCTAATGTACAAAATAACACAGCATTTCCGTTAGCTAAATGCTAATTTGCCAAAAACCCGCATTTAGAACAAAAACGTAACTCACCATAGCTTCAACTCAAAACACTACGTTACGCAACACTCAAAAACGCAAGAAAGAAGAAGTTTTAAGGTTAATTTAGCTCACTTGCTGCAGCAGGCGGCGGAACAAACGACTTCCAGTCCGCCGTCAAGTCACTTCCGGTCCGCCATTAAACGTGAAATGAACTGCAGAGCCCCCTTGTGGAGTAAATTCAACAATTAAATAATTTTTATTCGCTTTTAGTCTGTAAAATTTAACTTAATATTTCTGTCAGGGCAAGAAATTTCTAAGATAAAAAATATCTATTTGCTATTTTAGTTGTCAAGGCAAATCAGGTTTACTTTACTGGTTAATCACATTTCAGCAACAAGGTAGTTCAAAGAGATTTACATAATAAAATCATAACACACTAAGCAAACAAACAAAAAAGAAACATAGTAGTTCATACTTTTACCACTTTAAAGGAAGTCTGTGTTTTAACAATAAATAAACTTAAAATAAATTTGACTTTTGTAATTTAATTTGGGCCTTGGGCCACAGGAATAGCTGCCAAAGATTCCTCAAACATGTCTGGAAGAAGCAAAGAGCCACTACAGGCATGTTTTTGATGAGAAAGTAATATTTTGACATATAAAACTCAAAAAAGTTGATTTTACATCATATCAACTTTAAGAAGCCTGACCTACCAATTCCGATTTTGGTTGATACCAATTTTTTCCTCTGAAATTTTGTAAATATAGCGACAGATAAGCCTGTTGCAATTAGCAATAAATCATTAAATAGTATGATCAATTAAAATGACCTCAATTTCTATTTGTATGATTTATTGTTTTTCTCTTTTCTCTCTCTTTTGTTAGTCTCAACAAAATTATCTTTGAAGGACAGTTTTATTTACAGAGATTTCATAATTCATTTTATTTGTTGTTTCTGTTTTATGTATTTTTTGTGTGTGGGGGGGTTAAAATGTCTTTCAGTTCCAGTGTTAAATGAACATTAGTTTATTGATCTTTGAGAATCTGTTTTTGCATTATTATTATATTACCATTTTATTATTTAAAAACGATCTGAAAACAACAATATTATCTTTTATTAAGGGACAGTTTATGGTCCATGAAATGTGTTGCTAAGTTGGCAACAGTGGAGCGCAGAAGTAAATAAGATTGTTTTTCCATGTATTGACCCATCACTGATTATCCAAAATTAAGGAAATCGGAGTTGATTTATCGTTGCACCCCAAATGAAACTGGAATACCCGAGAAAAACCCAAACATGCAAACAGAAACAGACTCCAATCCCACCTGGGATTTGAATCCAGGGCCTCACTGCAGTGAATCAAAAGCTGCACTTATAATATCATTACACTGCCATTCATTATCTTTAATGAAATAACATCAAAGAACACCCAAGGCAAAACTCAAAGGTGGACACCTTTCCAACCTGCACACCATCTCTTGATCTGATCAAAGATATTCACAGTACCACAGCTCTGGAAACAAACTCTGCCTGACCTGCTGTGTGAATTCCTCCGCTGTGGCTGGTTTCATTTATTTCTCCAATGTGGGGGGAAATGGTAATGATCATAGCAAGGTCTGTTTCCTCTTCTTAGCATATATGTCAGTCACACTAAAGAAGCTCAACACATAAAGCAAGAAAAGACCTCTGAGTTTTCAACATATTTTTTGCTTTATTTTACAGATGGAGATACATACAGGTTAACCTTTACCACCAACATCTGCACTTCATGACGTTACATCATGTTTTAACACCTTTGCAACCCTCTAAAGGGTCAAACCAATGTAAGACTTAATTCACAGCATCTAAAGTATTTCAAAACATTTCCAAAAAAAAGTCTTCATCTGCTCATTATTTTTATTTTTAGGAAAAAACCTCAAAAAGAATACTTTCCAATATTATATACTATTGAACCAGCCCCTTAAGTTTTAATTATGATGTCAAGGCTTACAACCAGAATCTATTAACATCCCTTTTGAACTAATGTTTTCAAAGGGAAATTATTGAGGTCATTTTAATTTATCATAAGATTAACTGATTTATCGATTATTACAACAGGCCTGTTTGTCACTATAATTAGCAACATTTCAGAGAACAATATCAGTAACCACCAAAATCTGAATTAGTAGGTCAGACTTTTGAAAGAGAGATATGATGTAAAATTAACCTTTTTGAGTTTTATATGTTTATTCCCTCATCAAAAACACACTTGGAGTGTCTCTTTGATTCTTTCAAACATGTTTGAAGAATCCTTCAGGCAGCCATTCCTGTGCTTAAAGCAATGCCCAATTTCAAGGCATCAAATTATAAAGTCAAATTTCTTTTAAGCTTATTTTAGATATACAGCTTTTAACATTCACTTGACTGCGGTATAAAATGACACAATAAATCTAACAATAAATAATAACTCCCCCTAGAAATTTGTTAGAATCGGGTTATTTTGTACATTAGCAGCTAATTAGCACAATGCTAGCTGTTGTTAATTGCAGAGTAGGAGTTAATGTTGTTTATTGTACTGTAAACTATGTGATTTGCAGTTTGCTAGGTTTTAGAAGATATTGGAGGAAAGTCTATGTTTTCTAGATTCTGGCTGCTTCTTGTCTCAGGTTTTGTTTGTGTGGCTAATGAACAGGATTTCATGTTGCAGTCATACACTGCAAAAACAAAAAATCTTAAGTATTTTTGGTCCTTTTTCTAGTGAAAAAGGTTTTTTAGTGAAAAAGGAAGTTGCGGAGGTGTTTTTCTGAGGTTTTTCTGTCATTTAGCTCAGTAGTTCTTGGTTCTTTCTGCAGTGAGTCAAACCAGTCAAACCTGTTGAAAAACCTGTTCCCCTCCTCACCTGTGGGGGCACTGCACCAAGAACCACTGAAGGAAACAACTAATTCCTTCACCAATTGCAAACAAAAATGAAATGGCATCAGAGTTTAGTGGTTGAAGGATTTCTCTTCTATCTTTGGTGAAGTACTATGAACCACTTCTGCTGCTAACGCTAAGCTAACATGTTTGTTTTTTGTTGTATTTAGCCTTGCGCTATCGTCCATTTCCTGCTTTAGGAGCAGTCTCCAGTCCGCTTGGCATTCACATTCAAACTGCACCAGAGTTCACTGAGAACTGAGATAGAGGTTTATAGGCGGACCAGAGTTCGCATAGCATTCACACTTCCCCAAACGAACCAAACTTTCTACACAAATGGGCTGGAGTTCAATTAAAGCATACTAAACAGGACTGGTGTGAACGCAACATAAAACTTGAGACTTATTATCTACAGTAAAAAAAGAACATTGCTCCTTGAAGAATGACGGGAACAGAAACGCTAAAGTCTTTGTTTATTGGGATATCTTCATTCTGGTTCCATGAGATGTGAATCATAACAAGATCTCAGATGTAAGCAGCAGAAAAGAGCCATCTGTGGGTTAAAGAAGGTCTTTCAAGTTCTCATAATCTCAAATTTACTGAACACCTGACATGTCTGGGGAATGTAGGACATTTGTTCACCCTAATTTTTGGGACTAAAGTAATTAAATAACTCTACAATAGAGAAAATGCTTTACACTCAAATCCCGCCAGTCAAGTCAGCCACTAACTGTGTATCTGTGGAGCTAAGCATGTGCTAACAATGTGTTTAATGGCAGTCTGTCAACAGATGGTTAGGTCTTTGTCTGTAGTCCAAATAAGGATTTGTCAGTCAATAAAGACGTAGCAGTGCTTGGCGTTATAATAAACTGCTTCAGTTACTGGCTCTTTGTGTTCTGAAGAAAATGATAAACTGCTGCAGAATTATGACAAATCAACTTTATCCGTTTGATAAAGACAACCTATTGTCTGTTGTGACAATAGGTTGAAAATATTTGTATATTCTGTTTTTATTTATCTTACATAAAATCCCAACATCATTGGAACAGTGGTTGTAAATAATGCATCTGTATTTAACTTTTTAAAAACAGGAAATCTGTCTATTAAAGGATCTCTGTTAAACAAACCATAATATCATTTTTATAATTTTTTTTCCTTTATTTTCAAACATGCGTGCAGAACCTTTTATGTCTCCCACCTAATTGCTTTTTGGACTCTAATACCCTGAGCTCTGCATACTTTAGTGACTTGTTTATGTAGTTTTTGAAATCTCTCCTCAATAAAAACACATTTTTCCCATTATGAAATGACAGTTTAGTCTTTTTTTTAATGTTCGGCCGTGCCTACCAACAGCAAACACATGGTTGTGAAACCTGTTGACGGTGCATTTGTTTTGAATCAATCATTTTTATGACAGGGAAGAAATTATGGATTTGTACTACCAGTCTCTGACATTTTACACTTTTAAGAAGCGATACAATGCAAACTCTGAGTCTTATGAACGAGTTAAAAATCTCACTTCTCTTTTACCTTACATGGTACAGTGTGACTGTTTGATAAAAATTGAAGACTTAGTCTGCCAAACTGTTTGAGGTTTGGCTCAGAGCAGCCTGATAAATAGTTTAGCAAACAAAGATGGTATAATAGCCGTAGACTGGTTGGCCTTAACTGAACACACAGTCTGGTCACTGTTAGTAAATATCTAATATATCATAAACATATAACATAAAAACATTTTTAATAAAGGTGATGATGATGAATATATGAATCAGGTAGAGAAATGTTGGTAAATCTGACAGAAAGAAAAGTGTTAGCAGCCAGGAAGGTTAAAAAATAAAAATAAAAAACTGATTTAAAAAAAGCTTTATTTCTTCTAACCAGGTGAAGTTTGTTTGATTGCTGTTTTAGCTTAAGCTGTTGGTATAAGCCCAAAAACAAAGATGAGTGATGTTTTTGAAACTTTTTGATGCACAACAGGAAGTACAGTAGTTAGCTCAGTTAGCTCTTTGATAGCATATGCTGCATTGCCTGAAAATATTACATTCAAAAAAACATTAAAGAAGTTCCAACTGCTTTTAAATTCATCATTGTGTATCATTTTTGGTACCCAAAAGTAAAAAGAATCAAAGTGAAAAAGTTACAGACTGTAAAACTGTAAGAATACTTTGCCGTGCTAACCGTTAGCTGCTAAGCGCTAGCTGCTAAGGGTTAGCAGCTAACGACGCTAAAGCTGAGCTGATACTTCTAAACTGAACAGGTTTTTATTAAAACAGTAGTTGGGTTTTTTTCTCAGCTACTTTTAAACTGCTTTTAAATGGTTGATTTTGTACCACTTTAGATTTCTGAGTTGTTTTTCAAGCCAATTCCCAATTCCAAATTTTTCCTAAAAAATTTCCTAGATTAATCTCTAATTTTCAAAGTTTTATTCTAAAAAATGTTCTACATTTCAAGCTGAGAAATTTCCACAATCTTTCTAGAAAATAATATCAAAATTTCAGGCATTTTTCTAGCAGATTTTTTACCTTTCTAAGCTCAGAAATTTCAAAGATTAACCTCTAAAATTCGGAATTTTTACTAGCAAATTTACACCTTTTTGAACTCAGAAATTTCCATGTTGCTCTAGAAATTTTCTGAGTACATTATCAAAATTTCAGACATTTTTCTAGCAAATTCTCAACTTTTCAAGTTCAGAAATTCCCAATTTCCCAAAAATTTCAAGATTAATCTCTAAATTTTTAGCCTTAATTTGTTGTTGTCAGTGGGGAGGTGGATGTCTGGGTTTCCTGTTGAACTGTGACCCTAACCACCTAATCTCGGATTAGATAAAGATAAAAGATGGATGGATAGTTCCAGATTTTAATCTCTTACAACTGTAGCCACCAGTCTGTTGTCTCTAACATCGTGTTGTTTCTCCTTCACTGTTAACTTCAGCATCGTTTGGAGACGTTATTGGGAGACAATGAGGAAAATATCTTGTCTGAACTGTTAAAAACAGGGACAATGTGATCCAGGCTAGGAACAATCTCTTCTGTTGTGTGTTTGCTCGCTGTTTTTTAATCATTCTCTTTAATTGTAGTTTCCTGAGGTTAACCTTGGTTTATTAGTCCTGTCACTGCGTTCTTTACTAACCTGCTCTTTGTTGGACAAATCTCGTAAATTGTTATGTTGCCGTATTGTTTTGTCACATTTAAATTAGTGACTCTTCTCCTTAGAGCCTGCGCTGAGGAGGCTGTTAGTGCCTTGCTTTTGGAATAATGCTGTTCTAATTCACTAATGTGGATTAACAGCTACAACAGCACATTTGCTCTTTTTTGGCCTCCAATTTCACCACAAACCACAGTTTACTATTAAATTCTTAATAAAGGTTGAGGTCAAAAACATAGAAGATTACAACCAGATTTACACCGAAGCAATTCGTGCAAAGGTAAATGGGTGCAGAGGTAAACAAATTAAAAGTTTTTATCTCATGAGTCATGTCTGAACAACAGTAAACATATTTATATATTTTACTGTCTGTCTTCATTGACATTTAACTCAAGCAACACATGAATTCTTTAGAGATTACGTTTCCTGGGAAAATTTGGTAAACCTGTTTTCTCTGATTCACTGAAATATTTTTCCAATTACTTCATTATTTTTTACCTTCTAAAAACATTAAAACCTATAAAAGATTAAATGTAGTGTAATAAAACTGCTTCCTTGACAGCAAACTAAGGAATCTAACATGGTGAAAAACGTGAAATCAAACACAACAGCAGTGAGTCAAGCTCAAAACCACAACTATTATCGTGTGATGCAGATGTTTTTGTCACTCTTCAGACTCGAGTTTAAACATCATATTTTATTAAGTTATTATATAACTAGCAACAAATTCATTTTAGAGAACCAACAACAAACTATTGCAAATTAAATGAACATAAATCAAACTTTTGTAAAGCTGAATATATCTCCAGTTTAAGCCTAAATTATGGCAGTTAAAAAATATCAGGACACAAAAAGTCCTGCTTTTAGTTACACAAAAGTGTTTCACTGTAAAGATGGTTTGTTGTTTGTTTTGTTGCAACCTGAAGTGTGAAATAAACTTCAGTGGAGTTTGAAAACAAACTGTGTGTATAGGTTTATGTCTGGTTGAACCATGTGTGCCCATTTGATTTTTTTTCTTTTGGGGGGGATTTTATTGTAATCCATAGGGGGACCCAGAAGAAAACAGGTTTGCTGCCATGATTCTAACACATCTGCAGCTCTGCACAGCAGCAGCAGGTCTCCTTCACTGCCACACAGGTGTTTGACAATAAAGACATTTGATATGTTGACCAAAGATATATCAGTGATCAACAAATACGGAGGATAATCTCAAAGTATTCCCAGATATCAGAGATTTTCGTTTTGCTGGCTCCATTTCAGAGAATCAATCAAGTTTATTTGTGTAGCACATTTCAGCAACAATGCAGTTCAAAGTGTTTTCTATCATAAAAACACAAAAAACAATAGTGATAAAAACACATTACATTTTGATGAGTCATCATCAAAATAATCAATACTCTGTAGGTCAAGGTTCCTTTTATTTGGGCCACTGCTGAAAACAAATATTCTCTGATGCGCGACCAAATGTCCTACAACACATGAGCAGCACGGCTCATTGCGCTTTTATTTTGAAAAACAACACACAAAATGAAGCAGTCACGTATCCCATGTAATGTGAGGGACCGTTTGTTGTAAGTCTGACCATCGCAGCTGGGCTTCATCTGACCGCCCCCTTTTATTCTGTTCACGCCTCGAAGCCTGGATTCAGACGGGCCACAGAGCTGGCAACAAACTCTAAATAAACTCTAAGTATTTTTAGTTTAGTTTCTAGTACAAATATCCTATTATCCTTGAAATAAGACAAAACTAACTTACAAGTAACTTTTTAACAGTATATATGAGCTTTTTTAAGTAAATACGGATTAAAAAGTACTGACTTAAAACAAATACTTTTTCATCAATATTAAGGAACTATTGACTTAAAACAAGCTCCTCAAAAAATGCAGCGCAACTCACAGGCCAGAAGCAGCTTGTAAATCAATATATATTTGTCTTTGCACCAAAAATACAAATGTGAATCTCATTCTGTGCATTTTTGGATCTTTTTCTGTGCATTTGTGAATCTTGTGCATTTGTGAATTATGAGACTGTTTTTGCTCCATAGTTTTAAACTCTGTTCATAACTTCCTGCTGGACAGGAAGCCACCAGTCACACAGATCTCTGCCAGGCTGCTGGGCTGCCCCCATTGTCTGATCCACGGTTCTCCAGGCTCTTTGTACGTCTAACAATTTTTATTTCTGGCTGTGTCAGTCAGTCAGTTTCAGTCCAAATGTTTTCATGACAAAGTAAAGACAATGTGAGCTGAGGATTTGTAGGATTCCTTTAGATTTGGCAGATTAAAAGGATAAAACAAGGCAGAGTTACCAGTATGTGAAATTCATGTCTCTAAGAATTATGAAAACATTCAATAAACTCAACTTGATGAAACCTGAGACAGATTCTCCTTCACTGAAGCATCTATGCTAACACTTTATTTGACAGGGTGTGTATAAGACTAACATAACGCCTGTCTAGAACATGAAGGAGTCTTTATGAATGTCTATGACTGAGTTGTCATGAAGTGTCATTCGCATCCTGTCACACTGGGAGCTTTGATAGTTAAATCGTCATACAGTCATTATACTTTGTAACTAGTTTAATATTAAATAATACTGAACATGCTGTCCTTGACCTGTAGTGGGCTGTTGCATGAATGTGACTTAAACATGGCATGTAGACCAGGGGAGCCCAAAGGGTCCTGGAGGCCCGGCATCCTGCATGTTTGCGTTCTCTCCCTGGTGATAGTAACAACCTTTTCAGCAAGTCAATGTTCCTCTTAGGTCTCTAATGAGCCATCATTTGATGTTAAACCAGGGAGAGAACTAAAACATACAGGATGCCGGCCCTCCAGGACCCACTTTGGGCTGAATACAAACCTTTCATTTGTTTTACTGTCTGCAGCCTTGTTGTAGGATTCATTACAATGTGCCACATTAAGTCATTTAAACATTTTGTGATATTTTTTAAAAAGTATTTGAGTTTACACATAGAGTCTGACCACAAAAAAACTATAGGAAGGTACGATCCACTCCTCACTTCACAAGTTCCCCACAAAACACGCTTCAAATATATTTTAATACTGACATAAATATCAGTATTAAAATATTATATATATGTGCAATTAGAATCGTCTTTTTTAAACTGCCACTATTGATAACATTTATTTAGTAAAGGAGTCAAGAGCTTTAATATGGTCCTTAAAAACTATCTTTTTAAGTTTGAACTTAAATGTTCACATTCTATATAGTTTGGAACAATTCAAGATGGAATGCTGCCCTCATGGATGCAAATTAACTGTTTTACTTTGTTTTTGGAGTCCATAGTGTCAGTATTTGTGTTTTAGCATACAAAACACAGAGCTAATGGAGTTAAATCTATTTGTGAGTAAATATACCTAGATCCTAAGAATATTTAGAAGCATATCACAAGCTTCTAAATGTCTTCCTTCATGGCATCCAGGCTGTCCATTAAACGATAATATTTTATGGATAGCCTAACCAACGCATTTGTCTAGAGTCTTAGTGGGAATTTCTTTTAGCTTCAGGTTAGATGAGCTGGTAAAGGTTAGCAGTCAGGCAAGTGTTACAATTATGTGCAAGCAGTTTCTGAAAGGTAAGTCAAAACAAATTCCTAAAAAGCTGCAGTAAGTAAGACTTGTGTACATGCGTTGAAAAATTTGATTAGAATGCAAACTGACCATTTGCATGTCGAATGTTCAGTTATTTCAGTTATGCTGAACCAAAGCCTAAAGACACATCAGCTACTTTCTTCAACTTTATCTGGTCTATCATTATCCGTCTCACGTGTCATTTTTATTTCAAATGACTGACTAAAGACAAACATACATTTACATTTACGATAGTTTTGTGTCAGATTGTGTAGTAAAATATTTTTCTGCCAACTAATCCGATTAAGGCAGCCAGGTGTGTCTTTGCACTTGTAGAACATTGATGGTACATTTAGTTAAATTTGCCTTTATGCTAACAGAAGACATCATGATGTTGACTCTTATACTGAATTATTCAACCATTACTCATGTTGAATTATTTTCTAACTTTTACTCTAAGAATAAAGCACAGAAATAAGTAAAAATAATCATCTGTGTTTTATCTTTTTCTTTACAAAGCTGGTTGCTAAAAAGTAACTTGTATATCTTGGAGAATTTAAACATATTACATTCATAATTCCCTTGACTGGATGTTTCTTCTCCCTGCAGCATTCCTAATGAAATTCTGAGTTAACAAAAAGGTTTTGGATAAAACATTTCAGTGCAAGGTTGGAAAACTTGTTTTTATTAATGATAAGATCAGCAAACGTTTTGCGATCAGCAAATCAGTGGGGGATCAAATACTTATTTCCTCCATCGTATATCTAATACAAAAATAAGCAAGTGAACAACAATAAATAGGCAAAAATGAAACCCAGCTTATAAATCTTCATAAAAGCTGAAATTTTAAAGAAAATTCCTAATTTTTCCTCTTTTGTTCTGCATTTATTTCCAACTCTGCGACTGAAACATTTATGCCTGTGGAGGTGACAAACTCATTTATTACACCCACTCACACACCAATAATACATCACGGTAAGGTTAAAGGTCACACAAACATAATTTAATAAAGTCAAAAAACCATCTCCAGATATACTTTATGTCAGATCTGGACTGAAACTGAGAGGGAAAAAGTCAAGCAAAAACATGATAGAGGAAACAAATAAAAAAAACCCTGAAAAACCTTCTAATAACTGAATATTTTCATTCAGATCGATTCAAAAGGCTGCAAGAAACATCTACAAAAGGTCAAGAGTTTTTGACAACAGACACAGTTCCAGCTGCCTTTGTTTCCCCTCTACTGAGAAGTCATGTTGAAATTTCATTTTCAAGAAGTGGTGAATTTATTTGTATAACTGATCTCAAAATCTCACTTTGTAAGTAATTCAGTTCCTCCCGACTGCTTTAATATGAAGCCACACTGAGGTTTGCTGCAGAATGAAAGTTTTGAGCCATTTTGTATGAATGAATCAACACTGACTTTATAGTCCACCACCATTATCTTATATACTTTTGAACTCATTGAAACCTTTAACATAATGTGAGCTGTTTTTCAACAAAAGCTGAAACGCAATAGTTAGTTTCCCTTTTTATGCTGGAAAATGTGCATATTAGTTTAGTATGTAGCTCAACTCAGTTCAATTTTCCTCAAAAATAAACACAAAAGAGACAATCTGATCAGATAACAGATATTTATTTTCTAGTCATGTGACAGTGGATATTATTACTGATTATTAGAGTAATAATCAGTAATAATATGATTTTTTCTGTTGTCCTTCCATGGAAGCGGGCAGCATCCAGACGGACAATAAAACACTTTTTAATATAAGTTGCTGCTTTGACATGATCACAGAACTGCCAAAACATATGTACAAAAATACCAGACAAAGTGAATCACAGCAACGTCATCAGTCGGTGTAACGCTGAACTGATGCGGTGAAGCTACTAGTAGCAGGAGAACGGAGCTGCGCCAAAAGCTACAAACACTGAAGAGTGTTTGTAGAAGAAGAGCTGCCATCGATACAGTTGCAGCCAAGCATGTTTTAATGTTACACAATACAGTTTTACCAAGTTGCTCAAAGTCTAAACTGGTATTGTGGTGCATTTAATGTGTAAAGTTTACCTTCGACCAAACGCCCCCCAAAGGAATCCCAGCGCCCCCCTTTTGTAAAAAAAATTCCGCCAGCGTGCCCTGCCGTCCTCTGAACGCCCCCTGGGGGGCGATACCGCCCACGTTGAGAATCGCTATTCTAGAGAAAACATTTTTGTAAACTTGATGAAATAAAGCTGATTTTCTGAAGAAAGAAACTCATGTCTTTGTTTTCAGGTTGATGTTTTTCAGCAAAATCTACAAGAATTCACATCTGCCTTTACAACAGAAACTAGACTTTTTTGGTCCATCCATATATTTTTTGTTCACTGATGAGTGGAGAAAACAACAAATTATACAAAACAAAAAATGTTTTACTTCTTTTGTTTGGAAAAATGAATACATTGCAGGGTTGGCTGGTGAAAGTTTAGAGGCCCATATGAGGAAGCTGCATATCATCCTTCCAACTCTATCTACCTATTTCACGTTTGATGACTGTCAATAAAGGCCACTACTGCTGAAAAATGATAAAAAAGGAAATTTTCTCTGATCAGAATGGTTAAAGTAGAGCGATCTGGTCCTGACAGTGTCATGGTGGGAGCTAAATACTTGGCCCACATACAGAAATTCTGTTTGAATTTCTGTATGTCCTTCTGTGTGTCCACGAAGGACACATCTGTGGTTGGTCTTCCACCCATTTTCTGCTGAATAATTTGAGTTTTTCTCTATTTTACTGTTTAACTCAGTTTAACATGACAACTAAAAGCTTTGTGTTTGTGACAGGGCAACTGGTGGAGGATGGGTGTTCAACAACCGGCTGTATGGCGTTCATGTCCTCACTGGTGATGAACACTACGCATGCAGTAAACCAGCTTCTTTCATGGATGTCTGTGGCTACAGGAAGTGGATAGATGATGCAATTAAACCACACAAAAAAAAAACTGGGATTAAAAAACAGCTTCGGTGTCTGAATTGTGGCTAAATGTTTCCAGCATCAAAAAATTACAAAATTCAAGTTAATCTTTGAGTTTCAGTTGATTTATTTTCTAATTTACAGACAAATTATTTGGGGATTAAAGTTACTGTGTACAAGTTGATCTGTGATAATATCTTATTTCTCAATAAGTAAAGTTGCAGCAGATTTTAAACTTTGTTCACAACTTCCTCCTGGAAAGAAAGCCACCAATCACAAGACAATGATCTGTCCAGTAACCGGATCTGCACTGTCATCTGCATACAGAAGAATTTAACAACTCATGCTTCTAAAGACACTCAGTTTAGTTTAATGAAAAAAAGCCAACTTTAGATGATAAAAAGACAAGTTCTGCATGACTTTTTAAAGTAAAATGATCTGTCAAAGAAACAAAAACTTTTCTTTTATCAATATTAAGAAATTGTTTAGTTAAAACTTCCTATTTCTTGCTGCAAAGTTATTTGTAAGTTATTTTTCTTATTTCATGTGAACTAAGGCATCTACACTAAAAACTAGACAAAAATAAATGGTAGGATTTTCTGTTTTTGCAGTTCAAAAGCTTACAGTGAGTTTTGCTCTAGAGAAAACATTTTTGTAAACTTGATGAAATAAAGCTGATTTTCTCAAGAAAGACAAACTCATGTCTTTGTTTTCAGGTTGATGTTTTTCAGCAAAAACAGTTTGGATTCCAATCTACAAGAATTCACATCTACAAGAATTCACATCTGCCTTTACAACAGAAACTAGACTTTTTTGGTCCATCCATATATTTTTTTGATCACTGATGAGTGGGGAAAACAACAAATTATACAAAACAAAAAAAGGTTTTACTTCTTTTATTTGGAAAAATGAAAACATTGCAGCATTGCCTGGTGAAAGTTTAGAGGCCCTTTAAGCAGCAATGGCGACAAAATTATTTATGTTGTGTTACACTTAAAATTACACAAAATTATTTTTTACAATGTTTTTAGGTGAGAATGTAGATGTATAGATCTCAAATATCTGCTCGGTTCATCAATATTTCACCTAATTCCAATATTGCTCCAACGCTTTCGGAGATCTGCTCCCGCTGCATTAACAGCCAGCTCTCCTCGCCAGCTGTCAGCTGGCCGGGCGCTCCAGGTTCGGTACACCGAGAGAGAACGCATGTCTCCCGGCAAATCGTTTTAAAACCCCCCGCTAGTTTTCCCCTATGAGTGGAGGTGAAACACAGATATTAAGTCTGGTAATAGCTGTAAATATTTTTGGTTCACTAAAGTAATTTATTCCTGAGCAAATGGGTTTCACTGATTAAATCTAAGCCTTCAAACATAACAGTTTTACTTAACTATAATGTCTTCCTTCCTGAGATCTGGAGAGTATTTGAAAATGAATAATTTGTTTACATTCCTTGCTATACATGTTTAAACATTTTAGAATCAGACAAACAGATTTCTTTTTTTTACTCTGGAACAGTCTTTATTACAAAAGGTGAAGAATAATACAGAAAAAAAGAGTAAAAAAACAAACTTCGAGTCCGTTTTTCCTTCGCCGCTCTGTGCGTCATGTTGTCACAGTGCTAAGCAACATAACGCCGAGCCGGAGGCTAGTCAGCTAGCTGGAGGCTATCCGGCTGCTAGGCAGCTAGCCGGAGGCTAGTCAGCTAGCCGGAGGCTATCCGGCTGCTAGGCAGCTAGCCGGAGGCTAGTCAGCTAGCCGGAGGCTATCCGGCTGCTAGGCAGCTAGCCGGAGGCTAGTCAGCTAGCCGGAGGCTATCCGGCTGCTAGGCAGCTAGCCGGAGGCTAGTCAGCTAGCCGGAGGCTATCCGGCTGCTAGGCAGCTAGCCGGAGGCTAAGTCAGCTTCTCTCTTCTGGTCGTCCATATTCGTGGCCTTCGAAGGACCCATCTTCCGTAGAGCGGGCCGTTTCTCACAGACATAATAAAAGGACAGACGCCTAATGGACCGCTCTCGTCTTGTCAATACATATTTATATAAATATAAACATAAATAAATAATGATTAATACTGAATAATATTAGGCTATACATGTGCAGCACACACACACACACATATATATATATATATATATATATATATATATATATATATATATATATATATATATAAAATTCCCTTCTCACCCTCCGCGGGTGGTCTCTTTCATCCTCTGAGCTCGGGTCCTCTACCAGAGGCCTGGGAGCTTGAGGGTTCTGCGCAGTATCTTGGCTGTGCCTAGAACTGCACATTTCTGGACTGAGATGTCTGATGTTGTTCCTGGGATCTGTTTGAGCCACTGCTCCAGTTTGGGGGTGACTGCCCCGAGGGCCCCGATGACCACAGGCACCACTGTGGTCTTCACCTTCCAGGCCTTCTCCAGTTCCTCTCTGAGGCCCTGGTATTTCTCCAGTTTCTCCTTTTTCCTGATGTTGTGGTCACTTGGTATTGCTACATCCACCACAACGGCTTTCCTCTGTTCTTTATCCACCACCACAATGTCCGGTTGGTTCGCCATTACCATCTTGTCTGTTTGGATCTGGAAGTCCCACAGGATCTTAGCTCGGTCATTCTCCACCACCTTTGGGGGTGTTCCCCACTTTGACCTCGGGGCTTCCAGTCCATATTCGGCACAGATGTTCCTGTACACTATGCCCGCCACTTGGTTATGTCGTTCCATGTACGCTGTCCCTGCCAGCATCTTGCACCCTGCTGTTATGTGCTGGACTGTCTCAGAGGCCTCCTTGCACAACCTACACCTTGGGTCTTGTCTGGTGTGGTAGATCTGAGCCTCTATTGCTCTGGTGTTTAGGGCCTGTTCCTGGGCGGCCAGGATGAGGGCCTCTGTGCTGTCCTTGAGTCCAGCTTTCTCCAGCCATTGGTAGGATTTCCTGATATCAGCCACTTCAGTTATTTGTCGGTGGTACATCCCATGTAGGGGCTTGTCTTCCCATGATGGTTCATCCAGCATCTCGTCCTCTGTTCCCCATTGTCTGAGACATTCGCTGAGCACATCGTCCATTGAGGCTTTGTCCTTGATGTATTTATGGATCTTGGATGTTTCATCCTGGACAGTGGCTCTCACACTCACTAGTCCTCTGCCTCCTTCCTTACGGCTCGTGTACAGTCTCAGGGTGCTGGATTTGGGGTGGAACCCTCCATGCATGGTTAGTAGCTTCCGAGTCTTAACGTCCGTGGCCTTTATCTCTTCCATTGGCCAGCTAATGATTCCGGCAGGGTATCTGATTACTGGTAAGGCATAGCTGTTTATTGCACGGATCTTGTTCTTGCCATTGAGCTGGCTTCTCAGGACTTGCCTTATTCGTTGGAGGTATTTGGCTGTGGCTCCTTTCCTTGTGACCTCATCGAGGTTGCCATTTGCTTGTGGTATTCCCAGGTACTTGTAGCTGTGCTCTATGTCTGCTATTGTTCCCTCTGGGAGTGATACCCCTTCTGTGCGGACGACCTTCCCTCTCTTTGTAACCATTCGGCCACACTTCTCTAGTCCGAATGACATCCCAATGTCAGTGCTGTAGATCCTGGTGGTGTGGATCAGTGAGTCGATGTCTCGCTCGCTCTTGGCGTACAGCTTGATGTCATCCATGTAGAGGAGGTGACTGATTGTGGCCCCATTCTTGAGTCGGTATCCGTAGCCAGTCTTGTTGATGATTTGGCTAAGGGGGTTCAGGCCTATGCAGAACAGCAGTGGGGACAGAGCATCTCCTTGGTATATGCCACATTTGATGGACACTTGTGCAAGTGGTTTGCAGTTGGCTTCAAGGGTGGTTTTCCACAGGCCCATCGAGTTTGCAATGAAGGCTCTTAGAGTCCTGTTGATGCTGTACATCTCTAAGCATTCAATGATCCAGGTATGTGGCATTGAGTCATAGGCTTTCTTGTAATCAATCCAAGCGGTGCACAGGTTGGTGTGTCGGGTTTTGCAGTCTCGTGCGACTGTGTGGTCTACAAGGAGTTGGTGTTTGGCTCCTCTGCTATTTATGCCGATGCCCTTCTGTGCCGTGCTCATGTATTTATCCACGTGCCCGCTTATCTTAGCTGCTATGATGCCTGACATGAGCTTCCATGTTGTAGAGAGACAGGTTATCGGCCGATAGTTGGATGGGACTGAACCCTTTGAGGGATCCTTCTGGATCAGGATTGTGCGCCCTTCAGTTAGCCAGTCAGGGTGAGTCCCATCCTGTAGCAGCTGGTTCAGTTGAGCTGCCAGTCGCTCATGGAGGGCAGTGAGTTGGATCATGTCAGGCCCTGGTGCTGTCCAGTTTTTCATACCCGAGACTCTTTCTTTCCCATATGCCTTTCCAGTATTGTTCAGTCTCCAGCCTTGGTGGGTCTGCTCTGTTGTTATTACCCTGCCATTGAGAGTACACTTTAGCTGGTTGGGTGGAGAAGAGCCGGTTAATCCTCCTGGCTTCATTCTCTCTTGTGTATCTCTTTAGGCGGCTTGGAGCCTTTGTTTGGCAGTTTCGAGTGCTTCAGGTATGGGCATCTGGCTGTACTTCTTAGGTACTGGTCTTTTCATTGCACCTCTTTGGAGCTCTGACAGTTGGCTCACTTCCCTCCTTGTTATCTTGATCTTATCCATGATGGATATTGGGTCTCTTGGTTGCTCTTATAGCCGAGCATTTCAAGGATCACTGATGCTGAGTTGTATATCAGCTCATTGGTTTCTGTTATGGTGTTGGTAGGGATTGTTCTCAATGCTGCATTCACATCTTGAATGAGACTTTCTGATGGTACTTCACTCAGCCGTTGTAATTGGCGTCGGGTTTGCCTGGTGTTCATTCGGGCCACGATTCTCTCTCTCAGGTCAGTTGCTGTCTCGTTCAGCTTTGATAGTTCGTTCATTACTGGGGCTGCATACCCAGTCTCGGGGTGGGGAGTTGTAGTTAACTCCCCCCTGACCTTACATCCGGGCTCCTCCCTCTTGCCGTAGCATTTGTGTTGTATCTCGTCAATCTCAAGTTGTGATAGCAGTTGCCGTTTGCGGATGTTGGAACACTGAGCTACTAGTTGTTTGGCAGTCATTGTAGACTGTGGGTGTCGAAGTAACCATTCCACCCTCAGTCTTTGCATGTAACCCCTCTGACTAGGGTTACTTGAGTAGTAGCATTCCAACAGATCCATGTTTTCGTCTCTCGCCCATTTCCGTCTTGTTCCAGTAGCCCATTTTTCATCAAGGTGCTCTGGTTCCCCAGCACCTGACGCAGACCTTGTTTGGCCGGGCGACGTCTGAGCCGGCATGTTATGCATATCAATGTCTCTCATGGTATGAGGTAGGCTATATAGCTCCAAGGGTCTTGCCTAAGGACCCACACTGCATAGCTCAATTGCACTGTTCTCACCTTCTAGAAATTTCCACTAGGTGATATATTTGTTGATCACTGATATATCTTTGGTCAACATATCAAATGTCTTTATTGTCAAATCAGTCCACATCAAACTGAAACACTGATGACTGCCACCTCCACCCTGGGAAGCTGGAGTTCCTGGCATTAATATGGGCTGTGTGCGAAAAATTCAAGGATTTGTTGTAATAATCCACTTACTTATGTGATGGGCACAGCAAAACTGATTGCAGCCGGCTACAGGTGGGTGGGGGAGCTTGCTGACTTCAGGTTCAGTACAAAATACGGACGAGGAAAAATCAGTGCAGACGCTGACACCCTTTCACTTCTCCCACTTGATATCAACATGGAGGAATGCACTGAGGAACTCAACAGGGATGCCATCCATACTGTGTGGGAAGGAAGTGAAGCTGCCAAAAAGCATGATGTTTCCTACATTGGTTCTCTTAACCTGGTCCAAGATTCAGGCTCAACGGGTAAGATGGCATTACGTACCATTAGCCAAAGTGAACTGGTGAGAGCCCAGAGGCGAGATGAGGCCATATATGCAATGAAATTTCCTTCAATTTGTACATTTTTAAATGTACATTTATATGACAATAAAATCTGTCTATGTCTTATACTGCGATACATTTCCCCCCCATGTCATCCAGCCATAATTTGAACTACAACCTAGACAAAAATACTTGGTAAGATTTTGTGATTTTGCAGTGTAAAAGCTTCATCCTACCGTAATGGAGTAAAGATGATTGTTTTTTCTTTCACATCCATTCTCCAAATGTACACATTTAACTTTATCTTGCTGAAAAGTTACTTGTGAGTTAGTTTTGTCAAACGATATTTGCACCAGATACTACACTAAAAATACTTGAAGTTTCTGTGGTTTTGAAATGTAATTTTTAAATGTTAAATCTTTTTTTGTCATATATTTGAATGATTTCTGCTGTATGATGTTTGTTTTTAATAATGGGCCCCATAAAGAGTGTAAATCCAGCTAGTGGGGATCCTAAACAATAAACAATATCTACACTGCAAACCCCTCCCACAAACTAAGTATTTGCAGTTTAGTTTCTAGTACAAATATCTTATTACACTTTATTAAGACAAATCTAACTTACAAGTAACTTTTCAGCAAGATAAAGTTAAATGTGTACATACTCAATACTGATTGAAGTATTGATTTAGAACTAATACTTTTTCATCAATATTAAGGAATTGTTGACTCATATTGCTGTAAAGTTACTTATGAGTTAGTTTTGTCAAGTGTGACATGATATTTGCATTAGGATTAGACCAAAATACTTGGTAAGATTCTGTTTTTGCAGTGAAGTAAAGCCAGTTCAGCTAGTTTTCGATGTATTTTCACGGCTAATTAATCTGATGTACTTTACCTTTAAAGTACCTGGAGGTTCGCAAGTTGGGGAGGTAGATTTTTTTTTCTGTGCTTACCTGACTCCTCAGCCTAACAAGCACAACAAGTCTCTTTAGAAAAAACCCAGCAGGCTTCAATTAAATCGTAAACTCTCCTCTCTGCTTCTCTCCAGCTGCTTTTCTCTCAGGGTGGTCAAATTAACTTTACTCTATGCTCACAGTTAATAGCATCGCCGCAGAAAGCAAACCTGCAGAGTGCGAGCGTGAAAAACAAACGTGGGATTGAACAACAATAGGTAGAGCCAGGAGGAGGGGGCTGCAAATGTGGAACCACTTAAGGTTCGAGCACGCTTGCCTTGCAAAGGGTTAAAGATGGCGATGGGATAAGTGGAGCTCGTTTATCCCAAATTTGACAGTGGTAGTTAAATGTTGAGTTTTCCCTCCAAACTGGCAGTCTGGACGAGGCTTTCTGCTCCCCTCAGCCTCCCTGGTGCTGCGCTCGTTTACGACCGCCTGTCTTCTCTAAATCAAATCCGAGAAAAGGAGGACGATTCCGCAAGATTATCTCCTCAGCTTCACCTCCATCCATCCCACCATTATTTCAGCTTTCTCTCAGCCGTTCGCCTGTCCTCTCCTCCGCCCCCACCAACGCTCCGCTTTGTCTTTCACTGTGGAGCTAAATTTCCCAACCTGCCGCCCCTGGGATCCCCGCAGATGTCCGGAGCCTGGCGCTGAAGCGGGCGCTCGCCAGCAGCCCAGATGCATCTGCGACTCTTTGCCTTTGGGATGACCTTGCTTTGTGAGGTGATCAGGATGGGGTCGGGCGTCACGCAGAAGCAAAGTGGTGAGTAGACGTTCAAGACGACCAGAAAACCACAACTGGCTTCCTAATTATTGAGTTATTATGAAGGACAAAGTTTAATATGTAACATTTGGCAAATGGACATGAAGGAAAACAGGCAACTTTACTTCATAAGGTAGGTTGGAGTACTTTTGTCTAGTTTGTAGTTTAAATTAGGATTATTACGATAACAAATGTTTCTGGACGATAAACTGTCCTGGAAGTCATTGCTATAATCAATAATGTTTTCAAGTAATGCAAGAAGACATCATCAAAAATCAATAAACTTTAAGCTCTAATGAATATTTAACACTGGAGCTGGAAGAGATTTTAAATATCTAAAATAAACAAACAAAACAACAAATAAAATAAATTATGACGTCTTTAAAAGCAAAATTGTCTTTTAAAAATGGTTTAGTTGAGGCCAAAACACCAGAGTGAAGATTTTATCATCCAGTTTTTAGTAAAAAGAGAGAAAAGAGAAAAACGATGAATTATGCAAATGGAAAATATTAAGCTTATTTTAATTAATCATGTGATTAATTGATTACTTGCAACAGGCTGAGTTCAAATATCTCAGTCCACTTTAAATATGATTAAACTAACTTACAAGCAACTTTTCAGCAAGAAATAGGAGCTTGTTGTGGTTTACTTATAAAATGTGGAAAATGTTATAAGTGAAATAATCTGCCAGTTACTAGAACTTTTTATCAATAACAAGGGATTATTAACTTAAAACAAACTCCTATTTCTTGCTGAAAATTAACTTGTAAGTTAGTTTTGTCTTATTTCAAGTGGAATAAGATATTTTCATTAGAAGCTAGACCAAAAAAACTTAGATTTTTTAATTCTATATTTTCATAAAACCTAATGTCTCTTCACATCTATCTGAAGCTAACTTTAAATAAAAATCAGAATTTATGCTTTTATTCCTCAAAAAACTTTCAATCTGAGCTGTCGCTCGATGTGCTCCAACTCGTTTGTGAAGGTTTAGATTTGACTCCAATGATTCTGCGTTTGGAAATCGCTGCAGCCAGACAGGTATGTGGCGACTTCGGCGCTCACCAGCGACCTGCATTTCCTCAAGAATTTGGTAATAATGGAGGACAATCCCGTCCCAATCACACAATCTGTCTACCTTAAAACGCCTCCGTAAAAACACAATTACCTCCATGATGTCATGCTAACTATTGTAAAATTTGACAATCTTAAATGTAAAAGCTGAAGGCATGTGAAGGAGTTTAAAGGCAAGCTGCATCCATCTCTTCACTGCAAAACACAAAACCTTAACATCTACTGTTGTGCAAATATCTTATTAAATGTAAAATAAAATAAAATTAAATTGCAAGCAAGATATAGGAGTTTGTTTAAGTTGATAATTTCTATATATTGATAGAAAAGAACTAGTTCCACTGGATTAGTTCACTTGTAACAGAACATATTTCCTTCTTATAAGTAATATAATCTGCCAGTGGAACAAGATCTTTTTAAAATCAATATTAAGGAATTACTGACTCTAAATAAGCTCCTATATCTTCCTGAAACATTACTTGTAAGTTATGTGTTTTATTTAAAATGTAATAAGATATCTGCACTTGAATCTAAACCAAAAATACTTGGTAAGATTTTGCAGTGTTCACAACGACAGATTTACGTTGGTTTACGTTCCCCCTCTCCGTCATCTGCGCCTGACATTTTCTACTTTTTATCGTCTGCTCGAGTTGCCCATCTGGACCTGGTTCCTCTTTTTTTGACTCTTAAAACAAAAACGGAGCAACAGAAGCAGCAGGAGTTTTGTGTTTCAGTGTGAAAGCTGCAGTGCAGAGGTCAGAGGGAGCCGAGCCCATTATTCTGTCCATCAGGGCCGGCTCTCTGTTGCTATGGTTACTGTAGGTAATTGTGAGCATCTGTGGTCGTTTTTTAAAAGGAGAAAAGGGAGGAAACATGGAGAAAAATAACAGAAACTGTAGATGAAGAGTTACCAGTGGAATGCTTTAACTTCAATTCAATTCAAGACGTTAAAAAACTTTTTTTTTCTAGTAGTTTCTGTAAAATTTTACAGTTTGCCAACAATTAACTGGTCTTCTCAGTGGACAGACATTACTGACATATATATGACTCTCTCTCTCTCTTTTATTAAATTGATGTTTTGATCAGTTACCCAGTACTTGAGTTGCCTTTTTACCAAAAACTTTTTTGCTCTTACTTGAGTGATTAAATATTAAATATCTTAGGTTTAAAATAGTGAATTTATGCTGTTAATTAGCAAAAAGTCAAATCTTTCTTTGAAAATGTATGACTTTTTGACATTCTTTTTCTTGTAAATATGCAAAATTATTCTCAATTTTGTTTTGATTTTTTTTGGCAAAAATTGAGTCCCTGGTGGCTTATTTTTATTTTCTGACCCTAAATATTCGATTATTGTAGAGTTTAAACTTTATATTAATTTAGAAAAGAAAGGGTATCTTTTAATTACCATTTTTAAGCTGTTGATTAGATCAAAACATGTATAATAAAACAAATTAACTATTAAACAAAGTTGATGTAAAAGTTTGATTTATTCGGAAAGAAATCAGAAAGTCTGTATCACCATCAAAACGTTTTTTTTTTTTTATATATATATAATAAAAATGATCAGAGATGTGTGTTCACTTCCAAAAGTTAATTTACACGAATAAAAAACTGCATACTTTGAAAAGAAAGAAAATCAATACAATTATTGAATAATATAACGATGCAATACGCTATTAGCAAATAATTTGGTATTTTGAGCTTTAACAGTTTTAATATTTAGTTGCGGAACTAAATGCGCAATGCAACGTTCTGCAGGGAAACTTTGTAAAGTGACACCAAAACACAAAACAGAGGATTCCCGCTTATTCATAAATTTGATATTTGGGAACATTAAAGTCCCTCATGCAGCTACAGTGGAGAAGGAAGGCGAACCGAACCAGAACTTCACTTAAAAACTCACCTGAAATAACGTCAAGTTGAACGTAAGCACGACAGAAACTGAAGAAAATCAGCTTCCGGTAGCGGCCCTTCAACGGTAGGTTAGCCGACCGGGCTAACATAGCCCGGTCAGCTAACGGAGTTCGAGAGTCCGTTAATGGGAGGTTTTCCTGATCTGAACCTGAAAGGCTAAAAAATAGTTTTCAGTAAGGAAGCATTCCTAACCCGACTGGCATTAATTGCCTGCAGTTGCAGAAAGGCTATTAAAGACACACACAGTGAGTATTATTTTAACACGGCAAGGCAGCTGGCACCTTTTTCTTGTTAATACACGCGTCCTGATGCATTGTGGGAATTCTGCTCAACGACTGCTGATTGATGTCACAGACAGTCTGACCTGAAAGTAAATTAACACTTTTAGCAGCGTGACAGAAGAGGGTGAACCCATCAAAACTCTCATTAAGTAAACTGTTTGCAATCTGTGAAATATTTGGTCGTGACGCTCCAGTGAATTCAGTTTAAGGTTAAAATTCCTTCCCGTTTTCCCGAAACACTGACTGAGCTCGTTACACATGGATCTTGTTAAAACAAAACACACGAACTCAAGAAAAAAAAAGCCCAGGGTAATCCCATGCAAGTTCAGAGGTCACGGTTTTACGCTACCTAAACCTGCAGCTCCTCTGAAAGTCTGCAGATTCGGAGCACATGTGTGTGGAGCGGCGTTTCAGACGGCCAGGTTGAGACCTCAGCGGTTGTCTGGGGGAAAATCCGCCCTGAACTCTGAACTCCTCCAACAGATCCGTCATCTTTTTGAGCCCAGATTATTTAAACACGATGACTAATGCAGAGTATCCTAAAGTAATGACAGATCTGCATAAAACCTTAGAGTCGTTTCCAAATGGTTTGGAGAATTTGTTGTTTCTCAGTAATTTGGCATCTTTCTTAGTCAAAACTGAAAGAAAAACAAAACTACATTTTTATCTTCACTTATATTGTTGCAAACACTCTATTAGACATATATTGCTTCTGTTTGATTTTCTTAACCAATAAAACCCAGAGGATCAATTTTATGGCACACAAAGATGCTGTAGTTTGGTTTATTTGCTGTATTGTGTTTTCAGTTTCTTTGTCTTAAAATGGTTAGTTCTCTTCTAAATTGCTTTGTACATAAATCCGAACACTGCAAAAACACAAAATGTAAAACAACAGTGCACTTTACTAAAGACAAAACTAACAAGTAACTTTTTAGCAAGATAAATTTAGGAGCTTTTCTTAGGTCAATAATTCCTTAATATTGATTTTTAAAAAAACTATTTCCACTGGCAGATTTTTTTCACTTATAACAAGACGTTTTCCCCATAATATAAGTGAAATAATCTGCCAGTGGAACTAGTATTTTTTCATAAATATTAAGGAATTATTAACATAAAATTAGCTCCTTTTTTTTTTTTTTTTTTTGCTAAAAAGTTAGTTGTAAGTTAGTTTTGTGTTAATTCAAGTATACTGAGATATTTGCACTAGAAATTAGACCAAAATACTCTGTAAGATTTTGTGTTTTTGCAGTGAAATAGTTCACAAAAGAAATCATTTACAAAACCGCCAAAGTCCAAAGACTTTCAGAAACCGCTGTTGATAGAGCAAGGAAGGAAAATATAAAGAAATGAGAACTGGGCCGGCACATTTGACTGATCTGATCTGCTTTGACTTTTTGTTGTTTGTTTTTGTTTTGTTGGAAAACTTATCTTTATTTTACACCATGATTCTAGTGAAGAAAATTAACTCTCCAGTCCTGAAGATCTTCTTTCCGCTACATTAAGACGCTTCCCTTCTTTAACGCCTCTGAACCGGGCTTTCTACCGTGCCTCTGCAGGGCTGAGTCACAGGAGAGAAACTCTTGAGGATTTGGATGCCACTGATTTGGAGGCTTCCTGGTTCAAAACATCTCAATCAATGCATAATTATGGTTTATTTATTATTTTACAAGTTTAAAGGTGACATATCATTTTTCCTAGAACAGTTTAGGATAAGTTTATGGGTGATACAAAACATGTTCCTTACATTTTTTGTGTACAAAAACATTTTTAGGTAATGAAATTTTAGTCTGCTTCTGCCTATATTTTTAGGGCCTCTTGTCTCTTTTAATCCAAATAAGTAGCTGCTGGGCTCGGCGCCCCAACTCAATGTTTACACTCACACCTGAAGATGGCTGCAAACAGATGTGCAATTATACAAGCTTACATCTTTGAAAAGCATTAATGAAGCCTCCTGCACAACCAACAGGTATGCAGCAAGTGGTTGTAAGTCAACAATAAAACACTTGTCTTTTCCAGCAGCCGTTGTACGGCACATACATCACTAAAACCAATCATGCTACAGTTACGCTGGGATTGCTAGGTAACGGTGCTGTACGCGTTGAATGTTACTCAACAACCCAGAGATTACTGGACCGCCCAGACAAAAAAATTATTGGCTATAACTGGCTGGGTGTTTTTTTAAGTGCTCAGTCTGTTTTTAGAAGCAGATGAGACCCAAATGGAATGGAATCTCTGTGAGATGTAAAGCAGACACAGTATGTTTACAAAAATAAATACATCTAAAACAACATCACTGGTATTTCTACTAAATCTCAATTTATTCCACGGAAAACAGCTTAAACCAGCATTTGTTCCTAAATGTACAGACATTAAGCATTTTCAGTGTTTTCAGTGGGCATTTATTGAGAAATTTGTAAAAACAGAGAAGTACAAGAGGATCAAAACAGAAAGGACATAGTAACAGTTGAGTCAAAATGAATGGGAAATAAAACTGTTTTTCTTCCTGGTTTGGAGCGAGTCAACCAGGCTTTGCAAAGCGTAATTTTGTCAGATGTTTACGCTACACATGATGTAATAAACAACATGTAGAGGTTGTATACTCAAAAAAGGAGAGGGATTTTCAATAATGTCAACTAAAATTGTCGTTGTTACAATCTGACAGACGTAAACAAAGAAATGAAGCTCCAATGCAACAGCGATGAGTTCGCTAATCTGATCCAGAAAATGTGTTTCCATCTAAAAAGACAAAAACCACCACAAGCGAGGGTGAAATTAGCTTTGCACTTACTGGTTTGTAAAACAGCTGAGTCAGACTGGGTGGAAAGTGTTAGTGGAAATCTTTCGCCCGACTCATCAGCGAGCATCTGGAGGTTTACCATGAGGAGGCAACAGGAAGCCACCGCCGCCATGTGAGTTCACTTCCTGTTCGAAACACATCTAGATCTATGGCAGAGTGATCAGATTAATCATGATTATTCAAATACTTATCAAATAATTTACTAATCGATTAACAGTTAACTAGATTACAGAGACGCAACAAACAAAAGAAAATACACTCAGGGCTGTAATTAAGGCAAAACTCTAGAAAAAATACATCCATTTTGCATTTAAGATGAAAAACCTTCTGTTTGTAAATATTAGCTTGACCTGCTGCAAAATCTCACCTTTTTTGAAATATTGCCAGATTTATTTGTTGATCTGCTGTAATTTCGACACAAATTGATTCAAAACTCAACACAGTAAAGTGTCTATATGAGGCCGACACATTTTGTGTTCATGTATTTACTGTGCTAATAATTCAAAAAAGTAAATGTGTTAGAATGATTTAGCACCATCGTTGTGTTCATTTACAGAGTTATTGTGTTAAATCATTTTAACACAGCTGTTGTGTTTAGTGTTAAAACAATGTGGTCATTTGATTGAAAAAAAGGGAAAATAAAACATTTATGAGTCCTGGCAGATTGAATTAGGAACTAAACAAAAACAATTCAGTTTCCTAATTCAGGAACTCTGCTTATGCTTTCTTAACTTTTTATTGTAAAAAACATTATTTACCACTTCCTGCTGTGAAGAGGTCCAACCCAGGAACCATAGATGGAAACTATCTTGAGCTTAATCTGGTGCAAAGCAACTTTTATTAATGTTGTTTTGCACATTGTTTCTTTAATATAAACTAATAAATAAAAAAACAAATATGGCGGTCCCTTCAGTTGTGGAAAGTTCAAGAACTGCAGACGTCCAAGAAGTGACATCATTGCTCAGTGGTTGATGTCACTCATATTCTGTGCGTCCAGTTGTTGGAGTAAAACAACACAGAGTGAAGAAAACAAGACAGGATGTGTTTACTGGATGATAACAGAAAATCTGTTGAAAAACAACACATTTCTTTTTTTTATTATTATCCAACTCTCACATTGCACGTTTCTCTACCTTCATTTGGGTTTCTGCTGCTTTTAAGAACAGACCAGGCGCTTAAAAAAACCCACCCAGCTGGCTTTTGGAAACAAGTTAATGGTTTATAGTTTATGGAAAATGAGACATTTCAAAAAACCTCCAGAATGTAATGTCACAAATCAGCAGACATTGACCCTTCACCTAGTAAGCTCAGTTTGGTTACCTAGCAACCCGAGCAGAATTCCGCCCGTTACCTAGCAACCCAATCAGAGTTCCAGGACATGGAGCACACAAAAATGTTAATATCTAAGAATTATTTTGTGAAAAAAATGTAATGAACATGTTTTATAAGGATAGTAAATATTTTCTAACATGTTCAAGGAAGCATAATGGTCACCTTTAAGAGAACATGGAGTGAATTCGAGGTGCAGAGGAGTTTCACTTCCAGCATAATAATGGAAGCCTTTCAATGTCTACAGTTTAGTATTTCAGACAGCTCTGTCGAGGATTTCCATGGAGCCCAGATAGCATCTCGGCATCTTGAGGATTTATGGAATCTTTCTCCCCCCCTGCTTTCCTTTGTTGCCCTCGTCTTATTTTTGTTTTAATATCTTCTGCGCCTAATCCGGATCTGTCTTAATGTGCTTCCTGCAGCTCACAGAGAGACGTCAGAAGACTGTCAGAGTTGTCTGGAGTGTTCGCGGGACAACGGCTGCGTACGCTGCCCAGAGCGACTCTTCCTGTTTCTCCAGAGGAAAGGGATGTCTCATCATGGGACGTGTCTCCATTCCTGTCCAAACGGACACTTTGGACAGAGAGGGAGGGACGTGAACCGCTGCATGAGTACGTAAAAATGTGTTATGAGACCCTAAAAATGTGGCAGAGACCCTAAAACAGCTCAAATTAGGTGGAACTGATTAGACAAAAATGTTATCTGAAATGTAATGAGCATGTTTTGTGTCGCCCACAGACCTTTCCAAACATGTTCAATAGGTCACCTTCAATATATATCTCTCAGCAAGAGTTTTCATGTAAAGTTACTGCAAATAACTTGTAATTAGTTTTTCCTGGGGAGAGAAACAGACACTATGTGGCATTTTAATAAACATAATATAGGTAAATAAGAAAAAAAAAGTTACAATTTAACTGTATCCTGAACAAAAACTATGAAATTTCACCGCTCTTACAGTCTGGGTTTCCTTTAATATTTAAATTTTTCTACTAACTTTAAATCATAGAAATCTTGAAATTTTTAGAATTTGAACTTAAATGTGTGAGTTTGTGAAAGATAAACTTGCAGCAGTAAGTTGTGTTAACGTTATTAAGATTATCATATCTGTAAAAATAAACAAGGGATTTTAAGTTGGCACTTCAAAAAAATGAAAGAAGAAAAAAGCGGGATTAGGAAATATTTCCCAGGGTGCTTAGTGGCAAGTTATTGTATGTTGTGTTGCGAGTTTTATTAAAGCAGATATTAATTTCAAAGCAACTGTTGCCTTCTCTCATTATTTAAGCGCTATTCAAAACAAAAATTTGATTGTGATGTTTATTAAAATATATGATCAGATATTTAGTTCTTGTAAGTCGAATCAAAAATGTAAATTCTTCTAAGTTAAAATAGTAATTTTAAACAACAACCACCTGTGCCTCTGGAGCTGCAGGTTGCAGGTGAAACTCAGACTTTCAGTTTGTGATGTTTATCCGGCGCTCTGCTTCCTCCCAGAATGCCGCTCGCCGGACTGCGAGCTTTGTTTCAGTCGGGACTTCTGCACCAAGTGTAAGCCTGGCTTCAAGCTGCACAAAGGCAAATGTTTGATCCAGTGCCCAGAGGGAACCTTCGCTCACCAGACAGACTGCCTCGGTAAGTAAAAAACTGCAATATTTGGAGATATTTACAGATAACTGATGTATTTTCTTTGTTAAGCAACAGGAATTCCAAGCCAGGTTAATTTCCTCTAAAAACATATCAAGATTCAGATCTTGTTGCCTTAGGAAGAACAATAACCAAATGCGTCTTTCTTTTTTGATTTAGTTTGCTAAGATATGTACAAATACTCAAGATGTCTAACAATGATATGAATATCACTATACAGTGATGATCATTTAAGATAAATAGTGATGATTAATCACCAACAGTAGTGCTGCAATTAATCAAGATTAATTACAGCACTAGTGTCTGTGATTAATCACAATTAATCACTGACACTAGTGAGTAAAACTAGCACTAGTGATTACTCACTAGCACTAAATTCACTAGCTCTAATAAATAGAGTGATATCACTGTGATTGATCGTAGTCGTAGTTCACATGTGACTGTAAACTCCCACAAACAAATAATGGTTCTGCTATTGTTTGAGCTTCTGAGATGCTAATTGGCCGCTCACAGTTGTAAAAATTATACCTTGTTAACATGGTTACAGCTGTCATAAAGGAAAAACATACAAGCAAAATCTTTGCAAAAACCAGACAAATATGCAATGCCTTAACAAAATAATTAGCAAAATTCTAAAAACAAAAAGGAAGAAATCAGAAATAACCAGTTTTATTGTTGCATAAGGACTGCAGAAATCGGCATACCTGTATCTGCATTGCTAACATAAAAACACATGAGGTCTGCATCTTGTTCCAGGTTACTGCAGGCTCTGACCTAATCCGAGCCACATATAAAAAGATACTCCTCTCCAACAGAGACATCAGTGAAACTAAAGCTGGTGGTGTAATTAAAGCAGACTCCTTTCTCTGAGAACTCAGAGTGTTCAGCCGTTTTTATTCCACCTTAAACAGCCTGAGTGACTTCACCTGGAGGTTTTTATGTTGATGTTATCGGGTTCTAATGACTCATAATCCCATTAAGTGACAGCCTAATGGGATCTGTTTAACGTGCTTTTAATTTTGTTTTTAGCCTCCTAACGTCACCTGGAAACACTCGTTTGTATTTTTATCTGAGTTAAATCCGTTTGGATGGGGCCAGGCTCTCAACATAACACACGATACGGATTAAAAACCTTCAGAGTGGTTTTGGGTTCATCCCTCCCTTCTCCGTAAGTGAGATATATGATTGAACTCGGTCATCATTTGATGCTTATCGTTTCTCCTCTGCCGTCCACCTGCAACATCTGCAGCTACGGTTCTTTTCTGGCAGCCGAGCAACATCTGGTATTAATGGTGCTTTTGGGGTTTTACGTCCAACTGTTGGTACACACCTCAACAAAGCCTCTGCTTTCAAATCTGACGGCCGCAATGACGATCATAAAGATACGCCGGCGCCATTTGGCTGAAGCTGCAGAGCTTTTCATGCGGCCTTGTAGGCTGCATGACATCTCTCTTCCTGAGTAAGCGGCTAATGTTCAGCTGGCATTCATCTACCTTAAATAATTGCACCGTTGCTTCCAGAAATCCAGGGAAATCTTTAAGTATTAGTCCAATTCACCACTGCTGAGTTATAGTTGCAGTTTATTTTATCTTTGCTGTCACATTCGCTCTCTGTAATATGCGATCTTCAGCATTTATGTATCCAAGCTTGTTTTCATGTTTTTAATGCTGTTTTTTTCCAACAGCTTCAACTAAATCTATTATGAGTACGTATGTAATGGATTTAATTACATGATTCCGACTTTAAAAAACACATTTAAAGGAAAATTTGAATAAAAATTAGTGCTGTCAATTAAAAATGTAATCATGATTAATCACAGTCTAGCGCTGTGATCAATCACGATTAATCACTGGTTCGTATCACGCAGCTGTGAGCTAGCAGGAAAAGGCTTTCAGGTCAAAATAGTAGTTTGATTAATATGTGGTCTGTAATATCAGCATATTTTCAGATTAATCGCACAAATTAATGCGTTAAGGTTGACAGCCCTAAAAACCAACTTCCAAGTTTTTTCTAGATCAGTCTTTAAATTTCTGAGCTTTTTCTTTTGGAGCTTTGGGAGTTTTTTCTTGAAATTTCTTTTTTAGACAAGATTTCTAAGTTTTCTGGTGGAAATTTACTCGTCCTTCATCTTTCTGCCTACAGTGTCCCTAATACGCCGTTGCAGATTTTCACTTTAGAATTTAAAAATAATTTAGGGGAAGCTAAGTTTAGCTGGACTTTGCTAAACGCTAAGCTAAAAATTAGTCACACTGTTAGAAGAAATTTGCCCACTACTGATGTCCTGAAACTAAAGAACTGAAAAGAGTGTGCTTTGTTTTAATTGTAATTGTAGTAGATAAATTGCTTTTTTATTTGTCTGAAATTCACCAGTGTTCTCCTCTCTTCCCAGGCATTTTTTAATCCATCACCATTTTTCCTTTCACCTCTTTTCTTTTTTGCATTATTTGTTTCGTCTAGAGGTCTGTCCCCTGCCTCCGCTGGGAGAGTGGAGCGAGTGGAGCGTCTGCGTCCGTGACGGCGCCACCTGTGGTTTCAGATGGGGAAAGCAGACCCGGGTCCGGGAGAACAGCCAGAGCGGGAAAGCGACTGAAAAAGCGTCGGTCTGTTCGCCCCAACGCGAAACACAAAGGTGCAGGATGAAGAAAAAATGTCCCACAGGTAAGAGAGAAAGATCCCCGTAGTGTTAGCAGCTGTACTAAAATCAGCAAAACATGCAAATTGTTTATCTTCTTTTAGTGAACTGCCAACATCTGTGTTTTAACACAGTCGTGCAATTAATAATGCCAAGTCGGGGGGAATTGGACCTTTTAAAAACATTCCAGTCTCCTCCGGCTCAGCGCTGTGAGGTTATAGGTATCCTCTCCCCGCATCACACGAAACACAGCGGATCTCATCTAACCTTTAAAAGGTCATATTTGGTCGTCTGGTATTATAAAACCTAAGTTATAAAGTTTAGTAACTTCAGCATCGAGTGACTGATATGTAGTCCAGCCACGCAAAAGCTCTATGTAACAGCAGCTCCCTCCCTATAAAACGTTTGTGTCCAGCTGGTCTTGATTACTGCTGCACTGTGAACATCACAGGCAAATATAAAGATAATAAAAAGTACTGAAGAATCCAATAACCTTTGTCTTTTTAAAGCCAACTCATAAAAACCTCTTCAAGCTAACGTCTCTTCATAATAAACACCAGAAAACTGCAGTTTGGGCTTCTGTTAGAGACGATCATGGCGAGTTAATGCCTGGAAATAAATATTTAGTTTCTGATTTTAATAATTAGTTTTGAACTTTTACAGTTATTTAGACACTGCTTTAACAACTCTGTGACTCCTGCCATTCAGAAAGTTGTTACTGGTCTCAACATTCAGAGTGATTCATCCAGGGGCGGATCTACACAGGAGCAAAAGGGGGGCTACTGCCCCTTCTGCAGTTGAACCTTGCCCCTGTGTATTTTATATTCTCCAAACTAAATATTAATTCACCAAAAGTATGTAATTGCACATATAATCTTGGGCTGCTTTCACACCAGCACTGTTTGGTTCGCTTTAATCGAACTCCAGTCCGTTTGCTTAGAATGTCCGGCCCATTTAAAGAGGTGGGAATACTTAATCGGGTGAAAAAGCAAACTCTGCTCCGTCTAAAAACCTCGGTCTCGGTTTGGTTCAAGTGAACTCCAGTGTGGTTTGAATGCATATGTGAACGCCAAGCGGACCAGAGACCGCTCCAAAAGCAGGAAGTGGACTACAGCGCAAGGCATTCTGGGTAAATACAACCAAAACAAACACTAGGCTAGCGCTAGCAGGAGAATTGGCTCCTTGTCTTTGGCTAAAGATAAAAGAGAAATCCTAACCGCTAAAATCTAACACCACTTCATTTTGGTTTTCATTTCGTAAAGAAGGAAGTTAGGATTTATGTTGCTTCCCTTCCTCACGACTCCTTCAGACTAGCCAGCAGCAATTAGCAAATAAAGCTAATGATAAGAAACATTTTTATTATTGATTTTTTTAGGTGACGGTATGGCACAGCTTTCATAGAACCACAAACATAAATATTGTTCTCGTATTTGTAACGTATTCAGGGTGTAAAAAATGACATCCAGTGTCCTGGACTTTTGCATTCAGCGTTTAAGCCGCTAATACTTTCCTGCAGAGTAACCGCAGGCTGCACATCCATCTGTGTACATTCAGGCTAGCAGCATCGCGCTCCTTTTCAACCGCTGCATTCTTCTCTGGAGCGTCATCTGGAACCAACATCTGTCCAGACTGTTCCCATTTGTGGTTCCATGATGGCAGAACAGCCTACAAAATGCTAGCAGGGAAAGGGATTCCCTCGTTCCCACCCACCCCAATCCCCAAAAATGCGTAAAACACCAAAAACGTGCTCAGTTTGCACCTCGCTACCTGTTCTGCTACATTAAGGAGCAAACCAGCCGAGGTTTCTTTCAGGTCTGACGCCTGCATGCTGTTTCTTGCTCCGGATCTGCTTTGATCTTGTTCTCTGTGGTGGAGGCTCCGACTGCAAATATTTTGAAAGCCTCTTGTTGTGTAAATGCTGTCAAACCCAGTTTAGGCTGTAAAAAAAAGGGAGGAAAAAAAAACAGAATGTGCGCTCGGTGTCTTCAGCAGATCCAGAAGTATTGAAGTGACAGCGCCTGGCTCTGGATTCAACTCTGGATTTAATTAATAATGAACCCCAGACGGATTAAAATTAAACTTGGCAGCTGGTTTTGGCTTTCCCATCAAACCAAAACAAGAAACTATGAGACACAAAGCAGAAGATGAGACTGCAGCATGTTTTTGTTTTTTACAGTAATTCCTTAAAAAGTTCAGATATGCATTGTGTTTGAACTTTGTCCACAATATAAGGAATGTCATTTGAGGTATTTATCATTATCATCGGCATATTGTACGTCCTGAAGATATCTTCTGGAATTGGACACATCTGGGACAAAAGAGTCCAGAAGTTTCTCCCAGGTTACACTGCTTTAGTTTTTTAATTCTCCATCTCCAGAGGCACTAGGAGAGTTTTAAAAACTTATAAAACTTTAACAAAAACTGCAGGTGTTTTGGTTAAAACATGTTTGTTTTCATTCAGTGGGTAGAGAATCCATAAATTTTATTCAAGTAAGAGTAGATATACTTTATAATAAAATTACTCAAGGAAAAAGTACAGTGAAGTAAAAAGGACACTTTTTCAAAAGGTCAGTCAAGTAAATGTAACTGAGTAAATGTAGCTAGTTGCTACCCAGTTCTGTCCGTCTCCTGCTGTGTTATCCTCAGATGAAGTCTCTTATTTTTCTCTAAAACAAGAGATTCTCTTCTGCTTATATATATATATATATATATATATATATATATATATATATATATATATATATATATATATATATATATATATATATATATATATATATATATATATATATTCCCTTTATTTTTTTTAAAGGGAAAAAAAAATAAAGGGAATATATATATATATATATATATATATATATATATATATATATATATATATATATATATATATATATATATATATATATATATATATATATATATATATATATATATACATACATACATATAAAACACTAAACAACTGCAGGTCTTTGCCTAGTAAATTTTGGTTAAAACAACCTTTTTCGTCATTCAGTGAAATTTTCAGACATTTTACTCAAGTAGGTGTAGAAATACTTCATAATAAAGTTACTCAGGTTATAACAGATTTGGGTTTTTCATTATTGTTTAGTTTAATTTCATTATGACTTCATGTTTGTCTAATTCTGTTAGTTTTAGTTTTTTAAAGTCTGTTTGCTAGTTTTTATTAGTTAAATATTGTTTAGTTTTTATTTCAGTTCAGTTTCACCTTATCAACATTACACACAGAAAACAAAAACAAAACACTGCTTTACAAACTCATAATTCACCAAACAGGGAAGTTTTGTGATTATGTATTAATTGGGTAATGAATATTCAAAAAAAGATACAAGTTTGAAAAAGTGTATTCAGTTATTGTTGAACAACTGACTCATTTTCTCATTTTCCAAGATTAAGAAACAATAAAAGCTGATTTGGGTGCAGCAAACTTATCTTTTCAGTTTAGTAGTTGCTTAAACTTGGTTATAAAAATATGAATACTTTGTGTTGTACTTTGAATTTTCCTGTATGAGAAAATGATGTTGGTAACAAATTTTACTCTGATTACAAATTGAAAGTCTCCATTTGAATTGATGATCCAACTTTGTATCCTTTTTGAATTGCAGTTAGGGGCCACACAAAATTAGTCCAAGGACCATAAAGAGCCCCCGGGCCACACTTTGGACACCTTGCTTTATCTCATCTCTATCTCTCATCTCATAAATATTGGAAAAATTTATTTATTGATTGATGTATAGTGAACCAAATGAACCAAAACTCCCTTTGCCTTTTTTTGTATTTGTTGGCCAGAGGAAAAAATCAAAATCAAGTTTGAAATATCTAGTTTGCAAAATCTCTTTGTAGTTACAGACACATGTTTAGTGTTAGTGTGACAGCTTATTAAGTTGTATTTATGTGGATGATAATCTCCCATAGTGAAACAGATTAACTCAGGCTGTGTTTCACGAAGACAGAGCAACCGTGTGGCTCCCATTTAGGACAATACATTTCCCCTGCTGCAGAACCCAAAGACACTCATGGAGGTTTGTTATAGGAAACATTTGTTTCTCTAATAACTGTGACTGAGCTCTCCAGCAAGTCAATTTTTCATTGTTATTGTGTTTGTGCTGCGATGTGTTCTCTCCCATGTGAAGGAGAAGCGAACCAACATGAGTTATAATACCAAACTGATGTCTCTGGTGGCTTGTTGCCGGGTCGTTACTTTTGTTCTTTGGCTGATCAGAAACAGAGCCGGGATTAATTTGTACAAGTGATTCTTCTTGGATGGGGAAAGCAGGACAACAGCAGCTTTACCTCAACAGATTTATGAACTCACAAATCATGGTGCTTTCATAGTCCATGTTCTAAACCTGGACTAAACGGACCCAGTTAGCTCATTCCTACGAGATATTAGTGTTTTACTCTTTACACCACAGATAGCTCTAGAGTACATGTCAACTTCAAGGCCCAAGGGCCAATAACCTGATAGTCCAGTAGATTCGGTTCAACTGGGAGTCAAAATTACAGCATTTGTTACATTCTCAGCTGCACTTTGAGCAACCTGTTCCCCTCCTGGCCTGTGGGGGTGCTGCACCAAGAACCACTGAAGGAAACGACACAAAACCTCTGAAGACACTGAGAGCAACTTCCTTCTTGACAAAAAACAAACAAAAAATGGAGTCGCGGCAGATTTTAGTGGCTGCAGGATTTCTCTTCTGTTTTTGTTCAAAGAACATAAATCCTTTCTCCTGCTAGCTCTAGAAGTGCTAGGTTGATAGGGTTGTATTTACCCAGAATGCCCTGCGCTGTAGTCCACTTCCTGCTTTTGGAGCGGTAACCAGGCCGTTTGGCGTTCACATAAGCATTCGAACTGCACCAGAGGAGGTAAAACAATTTTCCACTTCTGCAATAACCTTATCAAACAAAGATGACATTACAATGAACAAGTTTATTAACAAACAGTTTAAGAAGTTAGTTTTATTATCAATAAATCAGGAAAGCAGCTGCAGCTCCTCAGAGATGATGTTTTTTTAATAAACCCTTTTCACAGTGACGTCAGACAATGGCCGCCATAACTCAAACCTGGGTATCTTTACTTCCGGTGTGATTTTGCCTTGGGAACCAAGCTGAAAAATTCCTGCATTCTCATAATCTTAAGGATATAATAAAAGGTAAGTTTAATAATAACAGCATTTAAGTGTTAGATAGCTGTTATTAATCATTGTAAATTCACCATTCTCTAACTGTGTATAAAATAAACAGCCTCCGATCGGAGAGTAAACCAGCTAGCAGCAGCTTTAGCCACATTTAGGAAAAAATATACTCTCTGTCAGCGCTGTAACGTTTAGAGGTTCACTTTCTGTATTTTATAAAACAGTGTTTACGTGTTAGATAACCGTTATTAGTCATTGTCAATTTACCATTCTCCAACCAGCCTCCGATCATGAGTAAACCAGCTAGCAGCAGCTTTAGCCACAGTTAGGAAACATATACACCGCCGCCTGTCAGTGATGTAACGTTTAGAGGTTTTCTGTATTAATGGAAAATAAAGGACAGCTTCCAACAACGTTGTTTAGAATAGTATTTTAAATATTCTGGGGCTGATTATGTATCTCTGCTCATTTCCAAGCTCAAATGAGCAACTTCACGTTCAAACACAAGTCCCCCAAAAAACACGACCGGTGAATCTTTATTTTTTATGAGTTTAGAAAAAACAAGGCATATATATATATATATATATATATATATATATATATATATATATATATATATATATATATATATATATATATATGTGTGTGTGTGTGTGTGTGTGTGTGTGTCCCTTTTACATATATATATGAAATAGACAACTTTATCATTACTTACTATGTACACCGGAACTAAGGATACACATCTTCGAGCCAAAACGGAAGTTGTGTGACGTCATGTGAAAAGGGTCTATTGTCTGTTTCATGAAGTTCACATTTTATTTCCACATATAAATGTTACCTGTGCAGACAGTTTTCAGAGTAAATCCCACTGACTTTCTGCAGAACGGCTGGGCTGCCATGTGCTATGACTGATTTTCCTCCAGATTAAATCACAATCACTTTGATGTATGGCATGCAATGTATCTACGAGGGCAACAGATCAGATCAATACCATGTGGAGAACAACATAGTCATTGTACTCGCTCCAGCACCCTCACTTTCTTCTTTTCAAACCCATTTTTTTGGCGTCTGTAATCACAAAAACTAGAGTCCCTCGGTTACGGTTGAGACTGTCAAACCAAGCGGCCTCCCTCTGTGATTTGGCAACTTCCATCCCATCTGGGATCCTCCAAAAGATTCCTGAGTTAAAATACCAGATCTTCCCTTTAACCTGCAGTCCTGACTGAAAAAATAGTGAATAATTTAATAAAAACTGAGCCAGAAATCTCCCATCCCAGAAGACTCAACTTTCCTATTTAACTGTAGTTTTATTACAATTTTAAAGTAAATGGCGTAGAGACTAAAACAATGTCGTATTTATGTGGGGTTTGGAAATGTGTGTGAATCAACATTGCTATTATAATCTTAAACTCTCCATATGTTCGTAACAAAGTGTCAGAGTTGAATGAAAGGGAAAATCAATCAATGCCAGGAGATTCAGAGGGTCGATCTGGTTTTCATTCTGCTGTGGATCATCGGACCAGTTCTTTATCTTAATAAGAACATTCAACAGCGATTTGGGACTCGTCCAACAGAACTTCAGATGTTTTACTGAAATGGAGAAACCTCTCTCTCGTGGCAGTCTGTCGATATTACTTTGGGCTTTTGGCCCCCTGCTGAGCAGCATTTGGTTCCTGTGTTACACCTTATTCTGTGACCACCATATATTGTGACTGTAGGAGGCGCTGTTGCAGTTTTACACTTTGCCATACCTCAGCCTGACACAAAAGGAAAAATAAAGAAAAACAAAGAACAAGTAACATCTTACCACTAATATTGGGATTATTATGGAAATATAAATGGACACAATATGACAGCACTCATCAGATATTATGACCACACTGTTACTTAGTGTAAAATACTAAATATTTGAACCAAACTGTTTCTGTTAAGCAATTCAGTAACGCAACAAGTTACTACACAACTCTGTCTCTGGTTGTGTTTTCCCAGAATCCCCTGCACTGTAGTCCGCTTCCTACTTTTGGTCCGTCTGGTGTTGAAATATGAATTTTAATTCACTTTAACCAAACTGAGACCGAGGTTTGTAGGCGGACCAGAGTTTGCTTTCTTTGATTTGGTTACGGATTCATGGCTCAAACTGGACTCTCTAGGCGAACAAACTGGAGCTGGATTAAAGCGGATTAAGCAGGGCTGGTGTGAAATCAGCATGTTTAAATATAGCGGAGTGGAGATGAATAACCGTGGGAAACAGTTGGGAATAAAATTCCCAGTGAAACCGAACGGTTGTCAACAACATGAACAGAGGTTGTCAGTCCATCAGTGGCTTGGTGGCAATGGGTCAGTCTGGGTCGCATTTCCAAATCCAGTCGTCTGTAACTGAGACCAAACGTACAGCATGTGCGGTAATCCAGGCGCTTCAAACCTGAAATATCCTCGACTTAATTCAAACGTATAAAACAGAACTGGGCAAAGTAAATCCAAACTCTGCTTTGGATGAAATCGCCTGTATTTCTGCTGCCCCTTTTTTGAGTTTTGCTCGGTATTTCAGATGCCACTTTTGTTATTCGTTTTGCTTTTTGTTTGTTACTTGGACATTTCATACAAGATTACGGCACCGACAGCCAACTTACAGTACATCCAGACAAATCCCCGTAGATTGAAACGGAGTTACTGAAGATTAGAGGCTCTCTGGTACTTTAAAGGGCAAAACTCGGTGTCCCTCTCATTCAGAAGCTCCTGGATCAGGATTTAAACCCAACATAAACACGCATCATGTTCAGACAGACCCGCAGGCACTGTAAAACCCCAGACAACAGGTACTGATTACACAACAAGTTGGTTTTTCTGCCCTCACTTTCACTCCATGAACATCCCTAATGTAATTTAGAGGCATGTCTAAGCAGAGAAAGCAGGTTTTCCTTCTTTCTTTTTGGACACAATGTGGTCAAAGATGAGAAAAATCTGTCTCAGCAAATTCCAAACATTTTCGCTCGGATGGAGGTTTTCTGCTTGCGTGACCGATTCAGCTGGAATCTTTGCATTTGAATTTACTTTTATAACATTTTCATCAACTCAAGAAGTTGGACAGTTGTTATGGACCACAGCTGCTCGCTGATTTTGATCAGAACGAAGCTGGAGTTTGTTGTTAGCCCGTAAAGAGCCGTAATCTCTGGTGTGCTGCTCTGCTGCTAGCTTCAGCAGCGAGAGGCTTCAGAAATTCACGTTTGCACAGATGTGGAATCAAAACTTCGGATTTTTTTCAGTATTTTACACATTTACTGACACACCTTCTGTACGGCCGCAACTAGGGATTATTTTACTAATTCATTATTCTCTCAGTTATTCTGACGATTAATCAACTATTTGATTAATTGCATAAGAACTTTTGCTCTTTCTGCAGATTTTTCATTTAACCACTTATTTGATACAACATTAGAAATAAACTAAAAGACACAGATGTACAAATTATTAATATAACATTTTATTGATGCATTTGCAGTTAAAGCAAACGTCCAATATCAACATGTGAAAAGTTCAGCTTAACATAAACAAAGTGTGGGACGAACATATTGAATATTCTTTGGATTAACCAATTAATAATTGGGCAGAAAATGGTCATTAATATAAGTATTTTACAGAATATGAAGCAGGCGAAGCTAAAATTGACGATTTCTGGGTCAAACAGTTTTGCAGACAGTGTTTTTATCTTAAATACAAAATGTATTTATACTTGTACAATTATTATTAATTATTGCTCTTAATACATTGTTCTTTCAGTAATTTGTCTTTCTTTTAAGTCTGTATACTCTGTTTAAAGATGATTCATTGACAATTATTTCAGTGATTAATCATGATTAATCGTTTCAGACGTAGTCGCTTGTGTTCTCATCTCTTCAGTTTTCTTTTGGTTTCAAGGAGAAAGTTTGTTGTTTTTGTATATATTTTGGATCATTGTTCTCCCAACAGATCCATTGATGCTGCCATATTTATTTAAAATCTAGTCTTTTGTGAAATTCTTGAACCTTTTATTCTAACAAGGAATATAAATCAGCCCACAGCATCACAGAACCTCCTCCATATTTAACAGTGGCCATGATTTTCTGTCCTGTGTGTTTATTTGGGCTGTTTTTAGCAGAAAAGTTTTAGTCTAACCTGACCCAAGCATATGGTTCCAGTTTAGGTCCCAGAAGAGTTTAGCAAACTCCACATGTTTACATTTAGGCTGTCAGGAGAAAAAAGCCTTTCCTTGTCATGCTTCATAAACAACCAGTTATTTTATATATAGTGACTAATGCTCGTTATGGATACTTGTTGACCCCAAGTTGCTGCAGTTCATTAAGCTTTGGAGATACTTTCTCCTCCCTCGCGTATTGGGTCCTGTGTATCACATGGTTACGACCCATTCAAACAGGAAGTGGTGGCTCTGATCAGCTTCAAAGTGTTAATTACATTCATTTAGAGCCGCAACCAACAATTAGGTTAGTAATCAATTAATCAATTATTCTGGTGATTAATCATTTAATCTGACGATTAATCGGATTCAAAATGGGCATATTCCATAGGTTTTTTAATTTAACTTTTTTATGCAATGTTAGAACTACATAAAAATAAACTATTAAATTCATTTTTTAAATTAGAAAATGATTTTTTTTTTTTTTTGCAAAAACATCATTCCTTTAGTCAAACCTTAATCATTTGTAGCAAAGGATTCATCTTCAGCTAAAGAAAATACATCTATCATCAACATGTGAAAAGCTCAGCTCTGCTGGATGTAACATAAATACAGGTTAGGGATGACATGTTAATTATTTTTTGGTATTAAATGACTAACATTTGACAGAAAAGGTGCCTAATAGTTAATTTTTTCCAGATTTTGAACCAAGTCAAACCAAAACTACTTGATGAGTTCTTGGGTAAAACATTTTTACAGACAAATGTTTAGTTTTTTTAATCATAAATTCAAAATGGATATTTTTTGGCTTAATTTCTCCTCTGAATGTTTTTTTTTAGCAAATGGCCTTTTTTTTTGTCTGTATTCTCCAGTTTTTGTCACGACTAATCATTTCAGCCATAGTTTTATTTTTAAATGAATAATTGAGGTCAGAATAATTACATAACTGAAAAAATATATTTATATTTGCTCAACTGAAAAAATCCCCAAACTCAGGGTAAATTTTCTTGCCGTGTAAATTGATCCGCAAAAATATACTGTGAAATTTTTCTTTTTTAAAATATTTTTGCTGTATTTCTGTTCTGAGGAGATAAAAAGTGATCTTTTTAAGGGTAGTGCTTGAGCTCATGCAGTAATTATGTGAAGTTGTGCAGGTTCTTAATGAAAATCTGAACCTGGGCCGCAGTTTTTGTCTCTGTGCCACCAAACCGCACATCATGGCGGATCTCAGTGCCAACCTGGAAACCGCACAGTAAAAGACGTTAAATTAAAGCAGAGCATAGCGCTAACGGGGGCTAATCACGACCCCCGCTTGTTATTTGATAATGTCTGGCCTGCAGCTCATTCTGCACTTCAAACGCAGATCCTTTTGTGCCGGCTTGAGTTCGACGTTGGAGCTGGCAGCTGGAAACCGGCTCGGCTGTGGTTTTTGTTTTTTTGTTTTAGGGGAGGCCATCGTTAGCATCACATAAAAAAGCCTTTAGCATGTTTGTTTTAAGGTTCATAATCAAATAAACAACCTGGACTCAGACTAGCACATATTAGCGATGATGCATGTTCTGGTCTGCGTGACATGGCGCTCGGTTCCCCTGTTCCCAGCTCCTGCCCGCATGGCTCCATACCGTTTAAAGCTTTATGCTGATTTATTACCTGTTATGCCCATGTACAGTGCTTTTCTTTCTTCCACCGCAACATGTGGTTCTGACTACGACTGTTTTCCAAAGAGTCGAACGGATTGAGTGGATAACACCAGCATTTTTGGAAAATCCTCAAACTTTTTATCCCTGTTTATGGAGCTGTGGTCGTATCCAGTCTTGCTTGGAGACTAGCTGTATTTAAAAAGGTCAGTTTGGGTTATGATGCCTCAATGATTCCAACAAATTGCAGTGAAATAAGATTTTTATCTCTTTGTGTGGATTGTAAAGTTTTTGACTGATTTGATCAAGATCATGTAAAGGTCTGAAAAAATTTCCTGTTTGTAAAGTTAAAGTCAAAATTTAACAACAATAATTTGGGATTTTTTTTTATCTGTTAAAGCAAAAAACAACAAGCTTATGTTATTGATTAATTTATATATGAAATTTCCCAAACTAAATAGTTAGTTTACAAACTAACAGCCAGTGAATTCGCCTGTTAGCTTGCTAAATATTCTGATTGGGGCAAAAATATTAAGATTCCAGACTCAATATTTAGCTTTCTAACTAAATATGTAGCTTGAGCATATATCTGGATTAAGGAGGAACATTTAGTCTTAGTTCTGGCTCCTCTCTTTAATGCGTTTAACCACTTTTACAAAAAAAAAAAAGAAACTACTACTAATGTTTGTGCTCCCCGTCAGAGTAGCAGAAACTCTCTTGTTTAAAGAAAACTGGACCTTAAAGACAATCGTCCAGTTTGTGGTCCTGCAGATAATCTCATCTTTTCTGATCATCCATGGAGTTCAGCTGAACTAAACAGAAACCAGAGCCACTTTCTTTCTCATTTAGCTCCATAAAAGTCCTTGTATGTTTGCCTGTGAGTTTGGCTTGAGGTTTGGTCACAGCGCCACCAGCTGGGCGTTTTCCAACTTTCTGCCTGAAACAGTTAGGATAGTCGCTGAGGAGCTTTACAATGTGCATGTTTGGTTTCCTGAAGCATGCATCAAATTACAAAAACAAGACTGTGTTTACTTCACTGTTGCATGTAAAACTGAGATTTCTTCTTTTTACTGCTGTGGGTTGGAACAAATTTAAATGCGACTGATGGAAAAACCAATAATCGGGTATTTAAGATGCCAAAAAGACCCAAAACAGAGAGAGCTCTTAATCACTGCAGCTGGATACAACAGATAGATATAAAACATTTGCAAAGATTCATAGTTTTCAGGAATATCCTGGTTTTTCTCTCATGCTGGGGAGGTTTAAATTTTAAGGGTTGAGTTGGACTTCACTGTAGAAAGTTAAAAACATTCACAAAATAGTTTACTTTATCACACAGTACTGATCTGCTGGTCCTTTTTTTTAGGTTTGACAAAATTATTGGTTAAATTTTAGGATCTTTTAGAGAATTTACTGGAATGTGAAATGGAAATGTTGACCTTTTCCAAACGCTTCATTTTATATTCTGTCTTAAATTCAGTGTAAGAAGTTAATACAATTTGATAAAGATTTAAACCACTTTCACTCACATTAGACAGTTAATTACATAGAAAATCATGAAGGTTGGGAAACACTGAACACATTTTTGTTTCCCAGAACTGTTTAGTAAATAAACTTCAGATTTATGTCAGAAAAGGATAGAAATAATGATATTAACCACCTCTGTCTCAGAAGGAATCGGTGTAAAATGAAATGCCGATATAAACAATTTTTCTACTAGCTGGATTTTCATTGTAAAACTGCACCACTGGTCGTGATTCCAATTTGTGCAATTTCACACAAATTCACACGAGTCACATGATCACCTACCTGATATTACTACTGGCAGAAACGACAAAGAAGACAACAGGAAGTGGTAGAAGTATGATGTTGACGTTTTCGTGAATAACAAATTTATTGTTATTCCATTCTTAAATAATGGAAACACCGTAATTCCAAAAAAAAATGGAAATGCAGCTACTATCAAATCTGCGAACTAGAATACATTGTAGATGCAGAAATCCAGCCAGGTGAGTATTTTATCGAAAAAAGTACAAGAACTGAGGTATTTTAAAATTCAGCTGCGTCTCTTTGTATGTAAGATAAATAAATGTTATTCATAATTTAATCCACACTTTAAAGACAAAATTTAAATGCAAAAAGATTGTCCCGGAAACTCAATGACGAAGAACATGATGAGAGAAGACATGAAGAGTCATGAAAGCTCCATGCTAGGCGATCGTAACGAAGAGCGGTGTCTGGTTGGACAAACTCCTCATCAGCTGCAGCACCAATCTGCGACCAATTAAACTTCACCAGGAAGCAGTGCAGCAGAAAATCAGGTCAGGGAAAAAGATTTGACACTTTCTGCTTCCTTTGCATCCTGTTCTCAAGAAAACCTTCAAAATGCTCTGACTTCTGCAGTAAATCTGATTCTTTTTAAACTGCAGCCAAACGAGGTGAAGCCAGAGCAGCAGCTTCTCCATCCAAGCCGGACCCGAATCATCACACCTGATCTGATACATGAGTTATGATGTAAAAATTTGAAAATATGTAGCAGAGTGATCTGGAGTCCCTATGCTGTAAAAGCATCATATAATCCGATCTCTGCAGCCAACCATCAAAGCAGCGATACATCACCCAGAATATTTACCTGACACTCGACCTGGAGGACTCTTCTTCTTCTTCTTCTTCTGGCCAAATGATGGACGAGTTCCCAAAAATCCTGCGGGTGGCGGGCCTGGACCGCCATCTGAGGATGGAGAACACCTGAGACGCATCAGCAGAGCCAGAAAACGTTTTTCCTCCCGATGTTTGAAGAGTCACTGGAGGAAAAACAAGTTTACCATTTTATTTATTTATAAAACAGGATCATGTGAAGCCTTATTACAATAAATTCCTCTTGTTATGGACTACTGTTTACATCTGGAAATTTTGCGCATGCGCTCAACGCTGGAAGGCGAAAAGGCGATTCTTTGCTTCTCATCCGTAGCCGCACTGCTGCGGTGGAGCAAACCGTTAACTAAATGAAAACCTGGAGATGTAGGTATTATTAATTGTGTATTTTGTGCCACAGCAAAGGGGAAAAAAAAGCAGAAAAACTGTTGAACTCAAAAACCACTTTTTTCTAGCTGTCTGCTGTTGGCGCTACACACAGACTCATTGCCATAGCAACTGACAACAACGCTACTTTATGTTTCAGGATTCAACACCAAAAACCATGCAAACATTTCTCACACTGTTTATTTTGCTATTATTGAAAAATGATTGCTTGCTGTGGTAGATTAGCTACTGCGGCTATTAGCTAAGCTAACACAGATTAGCTAAGCTAACAGCGGTGGTAGATTAGCTGCTCTACTGATGATGTGTCAGAGTTGGTGTGTGGGTCAGCTGTTTTTTATTTTTTAACTGAACCGAAACACAACGAATTCCACATCACATCTACATGTTAAGGTTGTCACAGTCAAGCTAGCATAACTCGCATACTTCCCTCTCCCTCACTATTTTTTTCATAATTAAAACTTTTCCTGACGTGTTATCTAGATGTTATAGTGTTGACAATTAGTAGCAAAGCACTGCATCCGTTTTCTTTTATAGATTACACATATATTTTAGATTTAGGACATTATATTGACAACTTGACAGCTAATGCTAGTCATTGCAGGCGAGCAGCTTTTTGCCCTCCAGCAGGGAGATGGGGTGGGATCTGGCACACGTAACGTTACCCTTTAACAGGTCTACAGATCGTTTTTGACTTGTGGTCAAAGGCCCAACAAAATCATTTCCTGAGCTATAAATGGATCCCGAGCCACACATTAGACTGCCCTGATTTACAGAAAAGGATCATGAAATGTTCTGAAATATAGAGAAATTCATAACTTTTAAGACTCAGCTAATACAAATCAGTCAATTAAGTTTATTTGTAGAGCATATTTACAACAGATCAAAATGCTTTACATCATAAAAACACAAAAATAAAGTCATAAAAACGTCTTACAGCCACCAATTAAGAAACCAGAAACAAATATTACATTTGGACTAGTGCTATCATGAAAATAATAAATATCTTGATAAATGCTTCATTATGGCTCAACTATAAACAGGTGGATTCTATCTATCTATCTATCTATCTATCTATCTATCTATCTATCTATCTATCTATCTATCTATCTATCTATCTATCTATCTATCTATCTATCTATCTGTGATGCTAACAATGCTAACGATGCTACCAACAGATCAAACGCGGTTTACCGGGGGTGAAACGATGTGAACCGCAGAGAGAAAAGACAGAAATATTTGACCTTCATAGTTTTCATGTCCCATTTTTCTCCTCCGCCGTTTGTCTTCCTCTCACCTGTCAGAAAAAAGACGGAATAAAAAAGCAGGACTTGGCAGAAAGAGGGAGAGAAAACGACTGCGGCTCCTCGCCAGCGTCTCGGCTAACGCAACAACAGACATCATCAGCGGCGGCGCCTGAACCGGATCCAGCTCCATGTTAGCCCGCAGAACCAGAACCACGGAGGACAAAAATAACCTGAACCGACTGTTCAGTTTAGCCCCATGATGTGTGAATAAAATGTGTTTTCCAAACATTAAATCAAAGTAGGATTTGAAAAGTCACTTTCTACTCGAGCTGCACTGATCTGAATTTACCTCTGATTCGCTTTTTAAGTCAATTAATCAAATTCCATCGTTGTCAACTTTATTGCAATCATCATTCAACTAAAAAACCTAACCTGGGTTAGATTACATGAAAAATAAATGTTTGGATAAAAGTGTTTAACTGAATTATTATCCACTTGATTTGGGAAAAATGGTCAAGTGGCAAATCTCAGGTTGTGATTATATTATTGCTTTGGGTGCTAAAATGGCCTAGTCAAAGTACAAATTTCAACCTTATTTTCAGTCTTATTTGAAGACAAAAGTAAAGCTGAAAAGAAAAAAAGAAAAAAAATCTAAGTTAGCGCCTTATATTTATCACTGAAGCCAGATTGGAGATTAGATTCAGCCTGAGAAATGATGCGTTTAAAGCAGTCGGAAAACTGGAATGCGGATCTGGGAATAACAGAGATTACTGTCATGAAGTTAACAAGATTTACTGACGAATAGCGTTTCCCCCCCAGAGCAGCCATGTTGGATGTTTTAGGAATGAAACTTAAAACTTCAGGAGGTTTCTCAGATGTTTTTATCCAACTTTGAACTTGTAAATTTTGAATATATTGGAGAAAAAATGGGCAAAAGTGCAAATAGTCTCTTTTTTGGGCATAGAAAAATTTAAATTGAATAATTTTTATGAGTTTAAAATGGACCAAAATATTTCCTGCTGCACTATTTCCCACAAATCCACCAGTAAGCCAGTAAAATATCTGGAGGATTCCATTTGGATTATCTTCAAAGGTTTTTATTTTGTAGTTTTGGTTGATTTCCTCTAAATTTGGCCAAACATGAAAGAAAGGAGTTTTTCTGGTGCATCTTAATGGCTGATAATAATAAACACTGCATGTTTAGTCCAAACTATCTCGCAGTTTATTCGTTTGTCAGTTTGTGTGTAATATAATTGAGCTGTATACATGATGAATATTTTGATCCAGGATGATTTATCTGATATTGCACAAGTAAAGCTTGCATGACAACATGTGAGTTTTCTTCCTTTTTTTCTCCAGAGCGAATAAAATCTCTTCTTTTTTCCCCCCACCAAATAAATATTTATCACTTTTTTAAGAGACGAAATGGGAAATTTTTCCACAACATGGATGTGTCACTCTGTAAATGTGTATTTTTATATTATCACAGATTATTCTGGGTTCAGATGTGCAAAAGCTTTAAAAAAAATCATGAAAAATATGCCAATTTCAGACAATTTGATTAATTTTACAAAAACTGCAATTTCCTAACTTTTCTTCTCATGCATGTTTCTTTGAACATGTAAGATTTTTGCTTTTGTTTGTTTTATTTTCTGATGACCACGAAATAATCTGACAAGATTAAAACAAGCTGCTATTGTTTTAAACTTTTGGGATGGTGTGATTTCTTTCTCAGTCATTTCATTGCTGGCCAACAGGGGGCGCAGTTGGTAGCGCTGTTGCCTGGCAGCGAGTTTCTGATTATTTTCTGCTGCCTGATAACTGCTGGAGAGAAACATGCGCCATGTGTTGCAGTGTGTTTTGGTAATATCACAGAATAACAGTATTGTTAGTTGTACGCCATTGTAGATTAAAAAAGTATAACATTTATTTTTCTTCAAAAAGAAAGAAAGAAATTAGAAATTTTGAGATTAATCTCAGAAATTGTCCAGAAAAAACTCCAAGTCAAAAATGTCTGCCAAGAAACTCAGGAAATTTCTAGAAGTTCTACTAGAAATGTATATAAAAACAAGTTTTTTTCTACACTTTTTGCTGAGATTAATTTCAAAATTTCAGATTTTTTTTCTTGCACATTCCCACTATTTGTAGCTCAACAAATTCAAAAATTTTCTAGAAAATTTCTAAAATTAATCTAAAAAAATTTTAATAGTTTTTTGTCTCAAATTTTCGACTTTTGGAGCTCAGCAAATGCCAAAGTTTTACTGGTAATTTTTTTTAGATTGTCAAAAATTCTGTTTTTCTCGTTGAATATTTTTGACTTTTGAAACTTTGAACTTATCACAAATTGTCAACTTTCAGAGCTCAGAAATTTTCAGGTTTTTCTAGATATTTTTTGAGATTAGTCTGAAAATTTCTGAGCTTTTTGGCATAAATGTTTTCATTTTTTCTATCTACAGTAACTGTAAAACGCCAACGTAGTTCTGAGATACAGAAACACCAGTTGATTAAATATTCACCAAACCTTAAATTTATTCACCAAGAAAATAAATTAAATGATCCAGGACAGACGAGGAGAACTTGAAAGTCATCTTTTATTGCACGATAAAAGATCACACATACCATGTTTTGACTTGTCAGATTGGTCCACATGGGAATATAGAGCGCTATAGATAACAATAAGAAAGAAAAGTAACCAAATGAGATAAAAACCCCATGAAGTCCAGATGATTTATGTTTTCTAGCTATGATGGGTTTGCAGCGTCAGGGTCAGACGCTTCCTGTGACCTTTGACCTTTACATTGCACTTTGTTCAGCAACGCCATCCTGACTGAGCGGTGAGTTTATTCAGACACCAAACTGCATTTGAAACTGTATTCATCACTGACTGAGGTTTTATCGATCCAAGGCCTTAAGGTAGACCTCTAAAGAATAAAACAGGCACAATAAATGGATAAAACTTTCAGATTTGATGTTTTAAAGATAAAAATTACATGGGAAAATAAAACAAATCAAAACTGGGAGAAGATTCTGGTCTCTGCTGTGAATCTGGCAGAAAACAAGAACCTGACCCAAGATTTTTATCTGAATATTTAAAAATAACGACAAATATTTAAAGGTGAGCTGGACTAAATCTATTTTCTCAATGTGAGGTTTTCCAGATTTTATCCTTTTAAGCCGAAACACGAATAAAAGCTGCAAAAATTTAAAAAGCGAACTCAAAACGAAAGCTGAAGGATGGATGAGGAAACGCACAACCTACCTTCTCATGAATTTAAAATCGTATTTTAGTTGATTCTGCAGCCAGTTTTTTCTTCTGGGTCTGAATAATCTTTGTACGACGGAGTTTAGAGCCAAAATAAGAAAAAATAAAATCTAAAATTACGAGAATAAAGTAAAAATAAAGCGAGAAAAGTCGTAAAATTACAAGAATAAAGTAATAATCAAGTTTATTTGTATAGCAAAGTCGAAATAAAACAAAATTTCTTTATTCTCATGTGAGTTTATTCTCATAATTTTATGGGTTTTTTATTATTATTTACTTAGCATGGTGCTAATGCTCCATCGCATCTCTCTGTATATTTATCATTTTCAGCCACCTTGGTGCCTAAATGCGAACAAGTATTGAGAGCTTAAAGGAAAAAACCCAGCTGGACATTTCCAGCTTCCAGACTGAGATTATCTGTCAGGCGACAGAAACGCAGATCCGTTTAATTTCCATGTGAACCAAAATGCTTCTGTATTTCAGGGTAACAAAAACAGCCATCAATCAGTCGTGAGACAACAATGTAAAGACAAGAACTGTACAATAAATACATCATCTCTGATCAGAGTTTTACACGTTGAGGTGACCTCCATGAAAAAATAAACACTGTTGACAGAAAGCACGTGGTTGCCACGAGTCCGTTTCAAGTCTTCACGCGAGAACAGGAAGTGATGCGCAGCCGCAGCTTCATCTTCGTTTAAAAAATGAAATGAACAGATTAGATGAAACAGAAGAAAACAGAAGGCATCGTGCAGCTAAGGAATGCAGTGAGGGTCAAACTACCGACTTAACAGATGCCACTTCATGTTCCTGTGCGGTTTTCCTGCCGATGTCTGAATTTCAGAGTTGAATTTAACCTAAAAGTGCGCTTTTAATTTAAAATGTGGTTATGCAGTGTAGCTCTGAGTAGTCAGTATCTTAACTGCAGCAAATTCAAATTGAAAAATACTTTACTTATCCTAAATGGAAACTAAGTGCTGTTGTAACTCATACAAATTCAAATGCATCAAAGTTTATATTATAGATGGCGATGGCTATCTACAAAAGATTTCCTGTAGCAGTCTGATACAGCGAATTTGAAGAAGCCTCTGACTGAAGAAACTCTGTTTTCTGAAGAGGATGTTCAGAGTTCTTCTGGAAACATGTAAACATATGATCCTAGCTTAAAGAATCAGTTAAGAGTAGGTATTATAAAGATAAACTTGTATATACGCGTTTCGCATCAGTCAACATTGATAATTACTGATCAGGTTTTTTTGTTGTTCGTCTTAAATATCTGAAATACTGCCGAATAGGCAGTGTGAGCTTTCCTGTTTTGTCCAGTTTTCACTCTACTCCATTGATTTTTATTTTTAAGCAGTTAACAAGCAAAACTTTAAAGTGCTGCAGCACCAGTTACTCAAGTTGTTGCTAGGTAACCAAAGAGTGAGTGAGTTGCTAAGTAACCAAAGAGTGAGTGAGTCAATTGATTCCACCAACCTAGCTGATCTACTGATATTGATCATGTGTTTATTGCAATATATTTTATTTATTTATTGTCCAGCCCTAGAAGTAAATGTCAGAATTTATCATATTGTTTACCATTTATCATGAAAAACTTTGTCATAATTTTTATTTATTTTAACAGTGAATGTCAGTTACTTAAAAAAATTATTTAAAATGTTTTTACCATTTTCTTCTGGGGCTTTTTTTTCACAAGAGCATCAGTATATCTGTACATTTGAAAATATTGTTTGTTTTTTAAACCCAGTTTAGATACACTTATTCTTTTCTCCTGGTGAAAAAAAAGAGTTTAGATATAAAAATAGTGAAAAAGAACAAACAACTGGCAAATGCAGCTCACACATTTATGCTAGGTTAGCTTAAATGAATATATTAAATGGATTTGGTTGTCATGCCAGGTTTGCCAGGGGAAATAAATCATGTTTTAGTTTTAAGTTGTTTTAGATGGTAAAGTAGATGACTTTATGAATATATTGCTCTTTCTCACTTTCAACTACACGTAAGATACTGACTGCTCAGAAAAACACCACACAACCCCACTGTAAAAAGAAATAATAAAAAAAGAGTTAAGTCAATTTGTATGAAAACTACAATGGAGTATTATTAGGACCATAAAAAATAAGGAACAAGGGAGTAAATTTCCACCAAAAAACTTCTTTGAAAAGTCAAAATATTTACTTGAAATAATTCAAATTTGGAGATTAATCTCAGAATTTTTCTAGAAAAGAATATAATTTTGAAATAAAAAATTATAACCCCCACCCCTGATATTTCTAAGTTTATAAAGTCAAACATTTGCAAGAAGAAATTCAAAATATTTTAGAAATATTTAGAAAAAAATCTCAGAAATTTTCTAGAAAAAATAAAAAACACAAGGAAAAAGTAGACAATTTTAAACATTCAAAAATGTCCCGACTTTGAAAAGTAAAACATTTTCCACTTTTGAAACTCGGAAATTTCCATGTTTTCTAGAAAATTTGAGGATAATCTCAAAATCTGAGGGCTTTCCAGTAAATTTTAAACTTTTTAAACTCAGAATTATCTGCAATTTTTTCTAGAAAATTTATGAAATTAATCTCACAATTTGAGTTTTTGCAGCTAAATTTTAGACTTTTCAAAAGTTTTTTGGTCGAAATTTACCCCTTTTTTCTTTCTTTTTAAATCTACAATATCCATATGCCATAGAAAAAACAAGTCACAGGCTCCTTCCACTACCATTATTAACGATCTCTTATTTGGTGACCCCGTCGCCATGGAAACAGGACGAAATGTGCAAGTGAAGCCCACACGAGGGAAAGTGTTTGAACTTTAGAGGCACTGATACGCAAACGTTTGTGCTTTGAGGGACGACTGATTGGCCTTTTAGGAGTCAATGTAGTGAGTTAAAAACTGCGGCATGATTTGTTTCTGTTGGGTCTCCATAAAAAAATAAAAAATAAAAAAAAAACGCCACCTGATGGGGGAGATGTAACAGACCAGCTATACAAAAACATACTAGCTACAAATAAGGCATTTTACTTTGAAGAATACAATGAAACTGAGGAGAAATAATATTTGGTGAAAGTTTGGCAAAAAAAAAAAACTAACAAAAAAATATAATAAATTATATGGAGCCACAAACTTGTGACAAGGCAACAACAATGGATTTTTTCTTTTTTTGTGACCTGTCAGGACGAAACACAGCAAAAAGTGTGCGCATGCATGCACATATCCAAACTTTCTCCCAGTCGCTCACACGCCGCAACGGAAAAAAAAAATAATAAAAAAAATAACAGGTTCACACAAAGACGCTGTGCAAAAAAACCAAAAAAAGGCGTTTCCATGGATGAAAACCAGGGATACGGAAAGCTGTCGACGGAAACATTTCCACCATGTCGTGAAAATCGGAGTAGATCCAGCGACTTGCATCCTTTTCATGTACAGTACAGTCGGTTTGCTTCCCGGCGGAAACAGGACAGAGATACATGGAGCACTTAAAAAAAAGACAGCAATGTACAGCGAGAGATTTACAGATGAAATATTACATGTTTGAACTGCAATCTGAGGAAACAACGAGGTGTTCAGTCTCTTTTTCTCTTTTCTAAAATCAGGACAAAACCTCAAATTGGAGCTTCAGATCAAAATTCGAGTCTTTTTGCACTTTTCCCAATGATTTCAGGAGGAAAACTCACCCTCTTCTACCACTGTCTGTATCTACAACTGCCTGCTGCTGCCCCCTGGTGGCCGGGTTGAGCTCCTGATTGGACTGGACCACTTTTTTAAAGGGGAGGAATCTCCCAAAGTGACTCTGTGGCTTGATCCGAAACAAATCCCATGATTGTTCTTTGCTTTTGAATTAAAGAGCAGGAGTTAATTTAGCTTTTCATGTTAGCAGTGGAAAAATGATCAAAGTAAAGTTTAAGGTGCAGCCTTTTAGTATGGAAGAAGATTAGTGCCATAAAAAAATCAAACTTTTTTCTCAGAATTTTGACTTTAATCTCAGACAATTAAAATCAAAAATTTTTTTTTCATGTGGCACTAATTCTCTCCCGTATTTTAGTGTTGTGTTTTGTCACAATATACGTTTTACCTAAAAAAACAATAAGAAAATTCGGTTTTAATTAGCTTTGACAGCACTTTTAAATGATTTTTTTAATTAAAAATTTTGAACGCAGGAACTTTAAAAGACATTTTTCTGCAGCCTTTTATGCTTCAGCGTCAATCAAATCTGTGTGGGATTTTATTTCAGATTAATTCGGATGGCAGTTTTTTTTAAGTATTGCACATGTTTTGCACTGCAAAAACAAACAAAATCAACAGTTTTTTGTCTAGTTTCTAGTGGAAATATCTTTGTACACTTGATTAAGACAAACTAAATTATATGTAACTTTTCAGCAATATGTAGAAACCAGTAGTCTACAAACGTTTTGCCAAAATTGGCAAATTTAAATTATTAGCGTTCCACAAAATTAAATTAAAAATGCAAAAATGTCTCACTTTTTTAAATTTATAGTAAAACTTCTATGAAATCTGTAAATCATTAAAAATAAAAATTGAAATTGATTCCAAAATTTTGGGGTCGTCAATTGTTTATTTCCTCGATTAAATTTTTATGACTCTTGACCAGAGGGCCCAACAAAATCATTTCATGGACCACAAACGGCCCCCGGCCCACACTTTGAGCACCCTGTTTTAAGTAAATAATTCCTAAATATTGGTGAAAAAAATACTAGTTACAGGTGAAACAAGACATTTTAACTTATATGCGCAGATTATTTCAGTACGTTTACATCAATATTAAGGAATTATTGACCTAAAAAATGCTAAAAAGTTACTTATAAGTTAGTTTTGTCTTAATTCAAACGTATGATTATATGTTCAGTAGAAACCAGATGAAAAAAATAGTTTTGGTGTGATGTTTTTACAGTGCAGAGGAACCATTTTGGATCGCTCCCTTCCTTCGGTTCTCCCTCCTGTTTTCAGTCTGGATGCGGGATGGTGGGAGGAATACGGAGATTATTTAACTCTACTCGTGTTTTCTTTTCTTTTTTTACAGTGGAGTGGAGAGGGTGGGGGGGGGGGTCCTGGTATATAAACAAGTTGAATATAATCATCATCATCATCATCATAATAAAAGTCTTTACATGGACGTTGACTTACAGACTCGGCACAAACTTTACACGGCTGCTCAGCGGAGAAGAGAGCAACTTACTACACTGCAAAAACACAAAACCTTACCAAATATTTCAGTCTAGTTTATAGTGGAAATATTTTATTACACTTAAAATAAAACAAATCTAACTTATAAGTAACATTTCAGCACAATATAGGAGCTTGTTTCAAGTACATGATTCATATTGATAAAATAATCCACCAGCTGAACTGGAAACTTTTCATCGTATTAATAACTTAAAACTTGGTGTTCAAAGTGAGGCTCAGGGGCCATTTACGGCTCGTGGACTGACCTTTTGTGGCCCCAGACTGCAATTCAACAATAATACAAATCTACAATTGAAATCTTGTTAAAATACAAAGTGTTTCATTATTTTGCGCAGATGAAATCTATCCAGTTCCAAACCTGAACTGACAAAATGATTAGTATTTATCCAATAAACACCTGATAAATATTTATTTAATAAGAAAAATCTGCAAAACCACAATCAGGTTTTGGCTCCATAATTATTTAAAACAAAAAAGGAAATCTGACTACTTCATTTAAAGCATTATGCTTAGAGCTGAGTCGATCCGATATTAATATCTGTATCGGCCCAGTTCGGGTTGATGCAGGGTATCGGTAACAATGTGTCGGATCTATTCAGTCTAATTCTATGCTTTATTATTTATTTAGGATTCCTAACTGAACTTTCTGATCCATTTGAAGGTTTTTGTAGTCTATTTTTAAATAGTTCAGTTTCTTTATTATTTATTCTGTTCTACTCCACTGGTCTGACTGAACAAATTAAAGTTGTTTTTACATGTTTCACCAAACGTGTGAAGATATTTATTTATATATTTCAGTGTTAAATTAATTTGTAATTCTGTACATTTATGTATGTGTTTAAAAAAAAGGAACTATTTAAGTCAGTTCATTTTTTTTTCTGCCTCTGATCGACTGAACCTCAGATATCGGTCTTGGTAAAAACTGGATCGGTGCGTCCATAATTACACCGCAAAGGTTTTTTTGGTCCTCAAGTCCAAAAGGTTTGGACACCCCTGATGTAAAACAAGCTCTTATTTCTTTCTGAAAAGTTTGTCGTCAGTTAGTTTGTTTCATTTTAAGTGTGATTGGATATTTGCGGTAGAAACTGGACAGAAACATTTGGCGATATTTTGTGGACATTTTGTGTTTTTGCAGTGAGACGCGGGGAGACGATGTCCTATGCCGCCTCGCCGTCCCGTCTGTCCACCTCGTCCCCCGTCTCCTCCGACCCGTCCTCCTTCTCCTCCGGCACCGCAGCTTTTTCGCCGTGGCTGATGGAGTCCGGTTCCGCCCGGCCGGCCCGGCTCTCCTCGCTCGGCGGCGAGGCGGACGAGGACGCGGAGACGGTAACTGTACTTTCTCTCTCCTCTGCGTCTCCCGCCTTCCCCCTCTCTCTCTCCTCCTCCTCCTTCGCCCGTTTCCTTCTCCGTTTGGGGCTTCCCGGCACGCCATCGGCGCCGCCCGGCGCCATGGCGGGCAGCGCCATGATGCCGCCGTGGGGGAGGAACATGTGCGGGTACAGCAGGCCGTGCGACACGCCGGGGATCAGGAAGGGGTTGAAGGTGTGATGCACTCTGCTGGTGGAGGTGATGACGGCCGCCGCCGCCTCCGCCGGCCGCGTGGCGCCCTCTGCTGGCTTCTCCTTGTCAGCGCTGCTCTCTCGATCAGCGGCGGCGGTCGTCGATGACGGGCTGGCTGCCTCCGACGCTGCAGTTGTGGTGGTGACGGTGGATGCAGAAGCGGAGGCGGAGGAGTGCGGCGGCGGTGCGTGCGCCATCATGGTGCTGACGCTGAACAGGGCGTGCTGCGGGATGGCGGCGGCGGCGCCGTGCGGGTGTGGGATGCCGTGCAGCATCATGGGCAGCATGCTCAGCCCGTTCTTAGCGTCGTCCACCGCTGACCCGCCGCTCCCCGCGGGGAATCCGTGTGGAAATCCAGCCGCCATGATGGGGATCCCGGGGATGGCACCGCGGAGGTTCTGCAGGGTCACGATGGAGTCCATGCTGCCGATCAGGCCGCCATTCATGTAGAGCGGCGGGCCGAGGCCCGGGGAGGCGGAGTCCGACACGGACAGCAGCGGCTTCGGCATCTCGCTGCGCGGCCGTCGTCCGCGGCGACGTGAACCCGGGTCCCGGTTGACCGGTTCCGTCAGGATCCGAGAGAACTTTCCCTCAGGAAGGAAACCCTGGAGCAAGAGCCAAGGAACATCAAGAAACTTTTAAACTTCTGAGATAAAAACATTCACTTTAATATGTTATTTATTACTGCTACTATTTTTTTGTGATAACATCCACATTCAGCAGGGAAACAATAAATTAAAATTTACACTACACACCTACAAAACACTAATTTAGAAAAAATGCCCCCAATTTCAATAAAGTTTAACATAAAAATAAGACGATCAATAAGTCAATAAGGAATAATAAATATTCATTACATTAAATCATCCAAAAAGTTTTAAAATGAGCTTCAGGTTCAAACTGAAACTTTAAACACAACAAAGAAAGTTACAAAAAAATCTCAAAGAAAGCCGAGACTCACAGAGTGTTTGACCACGTCGGCCCAGTCTGGAGCGACGAAGTACTCCGAGTTCGCATCGAGCCACCTGGAAAGCTCCTTGATAGCCGGAGCCATAGCGCCACCAAGCTGCAGAGGGAGGCAATGCAGACAAGAAAGGTAAACGATACAAAAAACCCTGAAAACTGATGATTCCTCCATGAAAAGTTAGTTAAAACTAACAAACAGTGAAATTCTGGATGCTAAACTAATGCATCTGAAAGCTGATTTCAGTTTTTCCACTTTTTTGTGGTCAGTTTCTATCGGGACGGTTCTGATCCGCCTCTGATTTAGGGTCAACCTGTGTGTGTGTAGCTGTGTGTGTGTGTGTGTGTGTGTGTAGCTGTATGTGTGTGTGTGTGTGTGTGTGTAGCTGTGTGTGTGTGTGTGTGTGTGTGTGTGTAGGTAGGTGTGTGTGTAGCTGTGTGTGTGTGTGTAGGTGTCTGTGTGTGTGTGTGTGTAGGTGTCTGTGTGCGTGTGTAGCTGTGTGTGTATGTAGGTATCTCTCTGTGTGTATATATGTAGCTGTGTGTGTGTGTGTAGGTGTGTGTGTGTGTGTGTGTGTGTATGTAGGTGTCTGTGTGTGTGTGTGTGTGTGTATGTAGGTATCGCTCTGTGTGTGTGTGTGTATATATGTAGCTGTCTGTGTGTGTGTGTGTGTGTAGGTGTGTGTGTGTGTGTAGGTGTGTGTGTGTGTATGTAGGTGTCTGTGTATGTGTGTGTGTGTGTGTGTATGTAGGTGTCTCTGTGTGTGTGTGTGTGTGTATGTAGGTATCGCTCTGTGTGTGTGTGTGTATATATGTAGCTGTCTGTGTGTGTGTGTGTGTGTGTAGGTGTGTGTAGGTGTGTGTGTGTGTATGTAGGTGTCTCTGTGTGTGTGTGTGTGTGTATGTAGGTATCTCTCTGTGTGTATATATGTAGCTGTCTGTGTGTGTGTCTGTGTATGTAGGTATCGCTCTGTGTGTGTGTGTGTGTATATGTAGCTGTCTGTGTGTGTGTGTGTGTGTGTGTAGGTGTGTGTGTGTGTGTAGGTGTGTGTGTGTGTGTGTATGTAGGTGTCTCTGTGTGTGTGTGTGTGTGTGTATGTAGGTACCTCTCTGTGTGTATATATGTAGCTGTCTGTGTGTGTGTGTGTGTGTGTATGTAGGTATCGCTCTGTGTGTGTGTGTATATATATGTAGCTGTCTGTGTGTGTGTGTGTAGGTTTGTGTGTGTGTGTAGGTGTGTGTGTGTGTGTAGGTGTGTGTGTGTGTGTATGTAGGTATCTCTCTGTGTGTATATATGTAGCTGTCTGTGTGTGTGTGTGTGTGTGTGTGTGTGTGTGTGTGTGTGTGTGTGTGTGTGTGTGTGTTACCTACCCTGCGTCCTGTTCCCCGGTGAACTACAGGGACTCTCTCCTCCCCCGTCAGAGTGTTGATGTCCAGCTTGGTGGGATCTTTGCAGCGATGCCTCCTCTGTTTGGGACGCTCCACAAAGCTGTGCAGGAGACTCGCTCCCGACTGAAACGAGACAAAATAAAGCCATTAAAAACATCAAAGTCTCCATGTTATGTTTTTAAGAATGATTTGGAGTCACAACGCTGCCTCATCATGTCAGTGTTAACATCTGGTCCAGCAGGTTTGTGGTCTGCAGCGCCCTCTGCTGGCGTTCTTCTGAATAACTGCTGTAGTTTGTTGTTTTGTACGGCCTTACTTATTTTCTGCATTTCCATTAACCAAACAATTTCACAAATTGAAATTATGAAAATAAATTTTCTTAATGGAAACACATCAATTTGGAAAAATGTTTTTCAGGCGTACCAAAACAGATGTATTTTGAAAAAACTGCAATGGAAATATTGCATCTCAGGAGTCACATGATCAACATCCCGATGTTACTACTGGCAGAAACGGCAAAGATGACGACAGGAAGTGGAAGAAGGATGCTGGTTTGTTTTAGTTTTTTCAAACAGTGAACAATCATTCAAATCAGTGGATTTAAATTATTTTTAAAATGACTCAATAATTCTTCCCAAACCAAGCAGCTACTGGGCAGCGATCACCGTTTCCTTAAGTTCATCACTCGCTGCATCTCCATTAGTCATAAAATTGTTCAAACTGTAATTCCAAAAATAAATTTGCTTCATGGAAACATGCCAGCTTTGAAGAAAAAAATGTTTTTGCTGGTGAGGTGGATTTTTTTCTTTTTTCACATCTCAGGATGACCAACAGCCCGATGTTACTGTTGGCTGAAACGCTGAAGAAGACGACAGGAAGCAGCAGGAGCAGGAATATTTTTCAGTTTCTCAGAATGAGTCACAGGACTTTGGTTTTGAGAATACTATTAGATTCATAGCATGCTATTGGCACACAGATCTACGTCTGCCAGGCCCGGGACCGTGCTGCTGCAGCCGTGCTGCTGCAGCCGTGCTGCTGCAGCCGTGCTGCTGCAGCCGTGCTGCTGCAGCTGTGCTGAGTGTGATATAACTGTGACGAGGCGTTGAGCAGCACTGCACCCCACGCTGACTAACTGCATCTTTACACCTCAAATAAAGTCATTATTTACTTCAGGCTGAAATAAAATGTTTCTGCCAAAGCAACTGAAGTTTATTTTTCTTTTATTATGCTTTTAAATTACAAATAGCCATAAAATGTTATTAATGAAAACAACACTTGAAGTAAAGAACTTCTTTTTTTACTTCCATGTGTTTCCAATCATTGGAAATCCACACTTTCAGAATCTGTAAATAACTGAAAACAAGTAGATTTGTTAATTTGTTTTATCGTGGCTGTTCACATTTACAAAACGGCGCCACTTTTCTCATTAGGATGAACAAAGAAAACAACAATAAGTGAGTTGAGAGACTAATATTTTCACTTCAGGTTCATATATAAAGATGTTGTTGTGGACACAATTTCAAGTTAAGTTAGGTCTGTGATTGTCAGCTAAATGAGTTAAGCTAATGCTCCATTTAGCTAATGGAGTTAACACTAAACAACAACAAAAAGTCTTTGAAACGCTGCTTTAATGCTGTATGAGCTTTACTCAAAGAACCCACAGGCCCAGCCACTCCTGCTGCCAAACTCTAAACCATCTCCATCAGCTATTAGCCAAAACCTGGTGGAGCTGCGTGCGTGTCGGCTGCTCTCCTACAAGCAGCTGTTAACTTTCACCTGAACCAACAGAGATACGTACGTGAGCGAAGGCCGGCAGGTCCATGCTGTAGCCCGGATTCTGCCTCAGCCACTCGATCAGGCCTTTGCTGGCCGCTTCCCTGTCGATGGCCACGATCTCTGGCTGAGGAGGCGTCTGGGTGGGGGTGGGGGTGGAGGAGGAGGAGGGTGTGGGAGGACCAGCAGGCCGGTCGGACGGAGACGGGGACGGCGAGGAGGTGGAGGACGACACGGAGGAGTGGCTGATGGCCTCAACCCGAGCCTGTAGGGGGACACACAGATGCAGATGAGCTGACACGTTATTCTTCCTTAAACCCCAAATCTGTAGGCAACGCAAGTAATTCTTAAATACTGAGATTTTAGTCTGGTCAGTTATGAGCTGTTTTAGAGTCTCTGTCACTTTAAATCCAAATAAGCTGCATCTGGCCACGCCCCCACCTCAACATTTACACTCTCACATGAAAATGGCTGCAAACAGAGTTATTCAACTGTACATGTTTAAAAAAGAAAAAGTGGTTGAAGGAAAACAAGATGGAGACAACATGAATTCTCTTTGTTTCCAACAATGGTGAAAGAAAAGCAGAAATGGAACCTCCTGCACAACCAACAAGTCAGGTCCATGTACATTCAGTTAGTTTTTCGTCTGAAACAAAAAAATAATGTTTATGTTTACTAAATGTTTACTAAACCAAAGTGAAAAGTTGGGTAAAAACCCCAAAAACAAAACAAAGAAAACAAACTGCCTCAACATACACGCAATCAACAACAAAACACTTGTCTTTTCTAGCAGCCATTGTACAACCAACCAAAAGTGCTGGAGCTCTGCCAGGGTTGCTAAGTAACAGGAAGGCTTGGCTGGGGTTGCTAGGTGATGGACTGAACTCTGCTGGGGTTGCTAGGAAACGGCTGTCTGCTGATTTGTGACATTACATCCCGGAGGTTTTTTAAACGGCTCATTTTCCAGACATCAAAAAAACATTAATTTATTACCAGAATTCAACTGGGTTTCTTTTTTTAAGAAACACTTGACTTGTTTTTAGAAGCAGTAGAAACCCAAGTGGAAAAACAAAAATGTACAAAATTAAAATTCTGATTTTCCTTTAAACCCTTTTGGGTTTTCCCTGTTTCTCCTGAGGTCGCCCTCAGTTTCTCTACCTGTTCAGACCATAAGCCCCGCCCCCTCCACCCACCTGAGCCTCCGGCAGGTGCAGCCCTCGGCTCTTGGCGAACTCGGAGTACAGAGCCTCCACGTTTCTCCGTCTCCCTCTCCTCCTCCTCAGGGAGTCGTCTCCCCTCAGGCTCCCGTTGACGATCTGCCCTGTGACCGGGTGGATGAGCCCCGCCTGCAGGATGCCCGACATGTCGATCCCCACCGAACCGGGCAGCGGCGCTGTGATGGGCGGCAGCGGCGGCAGCTTGTGGCTGCCTGCAGCGCCGGCGTTTGGGTGGCCAATTCCAGCTGCTTCGTTCGTCCCCGCGCCGCTTGTGGTGCTGATCTCTCCAGAGGATTTTGTCAGATCTATCGCCGCTTCCTGCCAGCCGTTCAACATGGCGCCGGCATGGTGGGATGGAGTGGTCACCACCGCCACCTTCTCTTCGCTGGAGCTGCTGGCGGCGGCAGCGGCGCTTGTGTGGCTCGGCGACGCAGACTTCCCGGCTAAGATCTTAGCAGCCGCGGCAGCTGCAGCGGCTTCGTAGTCGAAGGACCGCCGACCTCCGGCCCGTTTGAGCTCAGGGAGGAAGGGAGGAGCCACGAGCCTCTCCTGCAAGAGAGGCAAGGAGGTGAGGCGCCAAGCTGCGCGCCCACATGCGGCGCCCCGCGGCACGTACTGTCCGGGTGGGCAGGGTGGGTGAGACAAGAATGGGAGAGAGATGATGGCTTTGGTTAAACACACATATGGACTGAGACACAACGCACGGGCTGCTGTGGATTCAGACCTGGGTGAGAGTCAACCTGATAAGGTTTGGAAGCTGCGTTAACAATTTTAGACACATTGCATGTTACTGTTTACTTCCAGTGATCAACGCTGGAGGGCAAAAAGACGATTCTTTGACTTTTCATCCATAGCTGCGCTGCTGCAGTTGAACAATTAACGAAATGAAACCTGGACCTGTAGGTATTAATTTATTGCAGTGTCACAGCAAAGGGAAAAATATCACAGAAAAACCGTTAAAAAAACAACTAAACAACTCAAATCCTTCATTTATCCTGCTCTCCATGTCGGCTACACTACACACAGACCCGTTGCCATAGCAACTGACTGACAACTCCACTAATGTTTCAGGATTCACCACCAAAAAACACGCAAACATTTCCCAAACAAAGAACAGAACATTCAGTAAATAACAGTTTTATGTTTTTAGGTTTGATGCTTATTTTGAGATTATTAATAAGTGATCGCTTTGGTAGATTAGCTATCGCTGCTATTAGCCAAGCTAATACAGTGGTGGTTGATTAGCTAATTTAAACACCTGCTCTACTGATGATCTGTCAGAGTTGGTGAGGCTCAGCTTTATTTTTAATTTTTGTAACTGAACCAAAACACACAGGATTCCACATCACAGCTACATGTTAAGTTCTCATAGTCAAGCTAGCATAACTGACCTACTTCCCTCTCCCTCACTATTTTTTTTTAATTCAAACTTTCTCCTGGCCTTGTGATCTAGTTGTCATAGTGTTGACAGTTAGCAAAGCACTGCGTTCCTTTTTCTTTCATATATAACACATATATTTAAGGTTTAACCCGTTACGTCAGCAGTTAAAACCAGTGCTAGTCATCTTAGGCGAGCAGCTTTTTGCCCTCCAGCAGGAAGCTGGCTGCAGGATCTAGCATGTGTGTCTTCACGCTACAAAGCGCAACGGGATCATCTACCCAAGTCTGATATCCGCATATAAAGCTTTACATGGTACAGAATAAGCAACAAAGCAACATGTTGACAGGAGGTGCCCAGTGCTGCAGGACTAACTGAAGCTAATTCAATGTTACTCTGTTCATCATAAAGCGAATTTAATGTTTTTAAAACACTGTAAAATATCTACATATTTATTAACTGATCCGTGTTTATTGCATTTACAGTGTTTTCATTTTGTCAAGTTTCAACAACAAACTTCAGGTTTTTCTGGACCAAGAATACTTGGTAAGATTTTAGGTTTTTTCAGTGTAGTCACTGGAATCAAGGCAAAAACACAAAATCTTAGTATTTTTGTCTAATTTCTAGTCCATATATCTTAGAAGACTTGAAATGAGACAAAATTAACTTAAACTTTTCTGGAAGCTGTAGGAGCTTGTTTGAAGTGAACATGGTTTTGTGTTTTTGCAGTGCAACATCCTCTGGGTTTGAGCTTCTGATTATTCTGGTGCAGATATTCTTTTGGACATTGAGCACTTCTGGGGACAAAACCCGGACAGAACTATGGCATGGAAGACAGAAACATGTAGACGGTGATAGATATGTAAAAAGGAGAATATTGAATTAATTCGCTGGTTTTTGCAGAACGCCTCACCTTGGGAAGTCGAGTGAGGGGCGGCGGGACGGGAAACCCCAGGCCGCCCTGCTGGACCCGCGGCTGGCCCGGCCCGGCGCCGGGGGCCGCACCGGGCAGGAACCCGGCTCGGTGGTGGTGGTGCTGCGCTAAACTGTTAGCCAGGCACGAGTTGGCCGCCACGGAGCCAGGGGAGTCGTATTGCTCGCTCGATGACGGCCATTTTCCCTTCAGGATGGCGTGGCAGATGCTGTCCAGCCGGTTGATAATAACTCTGTCCTGCAGGGGGCGATCACAAGCAGAACTGCAGCTATAAATTCCCTAGCACTACTGTTTGTTTGTTTAGTTCAATTATGAACTTGGTGTTTTTACATCAGGCAGGTTTAGTCAAAAAGTTTAGACATTTTGGAATATTTTATTCTTGTAAATTTCCGATTTTTCAAACTCTGATACTTCCATGTTTTTACAAGAAAATTTCTGAAATTAATCTCAAACTTTCACATTTTTTAATTTTTTTTTTAACTTTTCAAACTCTAGTTTCAAAGTTTCTTCTACATAATTTCTGAAATTAATCTAAATTTTTTTCTTGCAGATTTTCAGCTTCTGAAACGCAGACATTGTCATTTTTTCTGAGATAATTTCTGAGATTTATCTCAAAATTTCAGAGTTTTTCTGGCTTTATTTGATTTTTCAAAGTTGGAAATTTCCAATTTCTTTTTCTAGAAAATTTCTGAGATTCATCTCAAAATTTCTGAGCTTTTCAGCAGAAATTAAGTCTGTTTTCCTGTCTGCAGTGGCCCTAATCATCGTTTTACTCCTCCATAGTACGGAGCAGTAAAATAACAGACAAAAATAAATAATATCTGAAATCTTAAGTCTTGAAAGATCCTTCCTGAAAAGGTAAACGTGCAAATTTGTCTGCATAAAAACTTAAGTTTATTTCCTAACTCAATGAAAATCCATATGAGAAACGATAAGGAACCTAATCAATAAGTGGAATCAATACTGGAATCGGTATCGCATCCCTACGTCTTGACAGAAGGGAAAACAAAGAAAATGGCCGCCCATCTTGCATCCCTGTGAGGCTGAGGAAGGGCTGAGCGAACCTTCGGCCACTCGGAGAAGGAGAAGAGCGCTTTCTCCTGCAGCAGCTGAGCGATGGTCGGCTCCCGGCTCTCATGCAGCCCGTCGGGAATCTCACACATGGAAGCGGGAGCTGCAAACCTCGGACTGCCGGGATATCCTTCCACCGCAGGAACTGCAGAGGTGGCAGAGAAACGTCAGCTCACAGCAAGCAACGTTAAACAATTTCACTTATTTTTTATTTATTCAGTCATTAAATAATTTATTTGCAGTTCAAAAAACTGCAACAATTTAAACAATTTCACTGAAAAGGTAAAGATAGAAGATAAAGGATTAAATTTATGTCCTACACATCAGATTAAACTAAATTAATCATAAATCGTTACAGTATGTAATTCTGTTGTTTTTTATAAAAATTCAGACTTTTTTTCCCCAGTGGCTCTAATCTTCTTCTGTGGATTTTCTTAGCACCCTTGTCCCTGTTGGGTCGGGAGGTGCTGGTGCCTCTCCAGCTAATGTTCCGGGTGAGGGGCGGGGTCACCTGGACAGGTTGCAGGGCAACACAGAGACACACAACCATGCACACACACACTCACACCTAGGGGAAATTTGGAGATTAACCTGATAGTCATGTTTTTGGACTGTGGGAGGAAACCGGAGTACCTGGAGAGAACCCACCATGCACAAGGAGAACATGCAAGCTCCATGCAGAGACACCGGGGCTGGGAATTGAACCCAGAACCTTCTTGCTGCAAGACAACAGCTCTACCAACTGCACCACTGTGCAGCCCTCTTCTGTAGATATTCATATTCAAATTCAATTCAGTTTTACTTTATGCTGACTTCTCAAAATCCAAATTTTTTTCAGTAAGAGAGAAAAGTCAGACTTTCCTCAGAATTGACTATTTCTTCTAAAAAATCCTGACTTCTCATCTTAAAATTCTCTCTTTTTGTTAAATTCTCTTTTATCATAATTCTAGTTTTTATCTTCTCAGATTAAAGTCAGATTTTTTTAAATGGCCCTAATCTTCCTCCGTAGATATTCATGTTTTATTGATCAGAAGAAAAGGTGGAATCGAAGGCGTTCGTACCCGGGGAGCTCGGCCTCTCCTCCTTCACCTGGCCCTTCAGCGGACTCTCCGCCGCCGCCTCGCCCTGCTCCAGCTTCGGCGTCAGGACCGTGCTGTCCGCCTCCAGCGTCTCACGCTTCATCTCAACCTTCACCTCAGGCGAGGCTGTGAACCCCAGAACCTCCGGCTTCACCTCGGCTTTGATCTCAGAGCCGTTCGGGAACGCCGCGAACTCCAGAGCGTCGGGTTTGCTTTCGGGCTTGATGGCGGACGTCTCCGGAAATCCGGCAAACCTCAGAGCTTCCGGTTTGATCTCCGCCTTGAACCTCACGCCGTCCGGGTAGACGGCGAACCGCAGGTCGGCCGGCTTCACTTCCGGTTTGATTTTGCCGCAGTCGGAGAAAGCGACGAACTGCAGGACTTCGGGTTTGATGTCGAAGCTCTCGGACTTCATGGAGAGGCTGAGGTCTTCGGGTTTGGCGTCGAGCAACGGCGCTCGCAAAGGAAACTCCAGCTGCTCGGCTTTGGTGTCCTCGGACTTCACGGGGAAGGAGAGGAAACGGGAATGCTTGATGTCGGAGCTGTCTGGGCAGACGTCCTCCGCTGCCTCGGTTTTCGGAACCACGAACCGCAGTGGCTTCCTCTCTTCATCGATGGAGAATTTAAGATCCGATGACTTCGCGTCGACATCGTTTAAAGTCAAATTAGCCTTGATTTCATTTTGATCCAGGAGATTTTCCCGATCCAGAGAGAAAGACGAAGTTTCACTCCGGTTCAGGTCGGGATCCACTGAGACGGTGCGATCTCCGGGTTCTGCTAGCTCTGACTCAGCCAGCGCCATCAGACCGGGTTTATCCTCCATCGGTTCCTCCGCAGTGTCGTCCAGAGAGACGCAGTCCAGCCGACCCTCGGAGATCTCGTTAACCTGATCCGCGCCAAAACCGCCACCAGAACTTTGAGAGCTCTCCTTCATTTCCAAAAACTCTCCGGTTTCATTGCGGATAAAAGCCTCAGCGTCAAGAGAACTGTCCATCGAGCGTTCCTCTTCGGTCTGATACAGGATCAGGCCGTCCACGTCTTCTGGCGGCGCCTCGATGGACGCCGGACACGCCAAGCTGCCGTCCTGCTCCAGCTTCCCCAGGTACGGCTGCACCTCCCGGGACAAATCCTCGCCATCGTCCCGGAGGTCTGGAGAAAGCCGCTGCAGGATCTCCTCCGTCTTATCCGGCTCCCGTTCTCCGTCCTCCATCTGGGGCCCGTCCAGGACGCCGACGCCACGGTCCGCACCTTTCAGCAGAAACAACGAGAAGGCCAATAAATCAATTAGTCGCATCATAAATGAAAACAAACTCGGTCATTTCCATTTGTATAATTTGTTTCTCTCTTTTCTCTCGTTTTCTACCAAAATCTCGATTCTAAAAGTTTTCAGTTTGGTCTTTTATTCTGAACTAGCCCTTTTGTTGAAGGACAGTTTTGTTTACAGAGAAATCCTAACATTTTATTTGTTGTTTCTCTTGTTTTGTTTATTTATTTCGGATATTAAGAATGTCTTCCTGTTCCAGTGTTAAATGTTCATTAGAATTTAATGTGTTCTTGCATTTTTATGCCATTACCATCATATTACTCAAAAATAGTCTCCAAACAACAACATCATAACTTCCAGGAAAATATACATTTGTTATGGTGTCAGGTCCCAATAACTGTTTAACTGGTTTTCCTAAGTCGGACGCTACTGTGCAAACTTTCATTCATACTTTCATCCATTCCTGAAATCTGGAATTAAAAGGAGATTTCCTTCAGGTCTAAACTCTCTTAATTAAATTTACGTACCTTCCTTCTCTGCTTCCTCTTCGTCTTTGTCTTCGAATTCAAACCCAGCGCCTCCTTCCTGGTCGTCTCCGTCCTCCGCTGGGTGGATCAAGCTCTCGGAGACGTTGGCGTGGCCGAGTCCATCCTGGGGCTCGTGGGCGGTGATGTCGGGTAAAGAGAGGGGCGGCGGCGGGACGTAGGGCAGCGGCGGACTGGCCGACAGGTCTGTTTGATCCGGACTGGCCTCTTCGTTCACCCCGATGTCCTGAGGGATTGAACACAGAGGAGTCTGGATTACTGCAGGTTTATTCTGATCATCTCCATCTTTTCTGAGCAGTAATTTCAGCACCCAGGTGTGCCAGGCAACCTAACCACAGCGACGGGTCCGTTAAACATGGAGAGGACCACTGATGGACATGGCTGGAAAGGACAGCGTCAATAACACGTTGCATGTTATTGTTTACGTCCAGACATTTAGCGCATGCGCACAACGCCGGCAGGCAGAAAGATGACTCTTTTACATGCCGCGCTGATAGCGGCGCTAGAACCGTTCACTAAATGAAACCTGGACATGTAGGTATTATTAATTTAGTGCAGTGCGCCATGAAAAGGGAAAAAATTGTTAAAGAACAACTCAAAACCGCTTGTTCTCTGTGTCAGCTAAGCAGACCCGTTGCCATAGCAACACGCAGACTTGTTGCCATAGTAACTGACAACGACGGCACCTCATGTCTCCGGATTCAACACCAAAAAACAATCGAACCGTTACCATTTTATGTTTTCAGGACTGATGTTTATTTTGCGATTATTAATAAGTGATCAATACGGTAGATTAGCTACGGCTGCTAGCAGCTAAGCTAACATTGCGGCGGTAGATTAGCTAATTTAAACACATCAAATTAAACATCACATCTGCATGTTAAGGCTCTCACTGTCCCACCTTAAAGAGCATGTAGCTCGACGACAGCGGCTCCACTGAATCGCCCGTCGAAGGGTGAGACGGAGACGACGAAGGCGGGAGGCCGAGACACTCCTCCAGAGTCCCTCCTTCCTCTCCTCCCCTGTCTCCGCCCTGAGCCTCCTCATCCTCCTCCTCCAGGAAGCCTGTCTCCAGGGCGGCGGGGCCGAGGATGGGGTCAGACTCGTTGAACATGTGCTCAGCTGGACTGGTGTGATCCGCGCTGTCCCAGGGAGCCTGCAGGAAACCCGACAGATTCAGAAACACCAAGAACAGAGATTTAAGAAATGCAGCGAAAGGAGCTAACGATACACTAAGAAGATAAGATACCTTAAGAACCAGTTAACACCTCAAAATTACATGTTTTCTTAAGGAAATCCTCCTTTTTTGCCAAAATTGCTGAAAAGTTTGAACTTATAGTCAGAAAACTGGGAATCCAAAAACAAAACCAGCTTCAAGCGGCGACTTTTTCTGCTGATCTAAGTTTTATATCTAATGCTGTTCAACCTGAAACAGAAGCATTCTGGGAAAAAATATACATGTTATGTTTTAAATTTGATTTAATCCTTCAAAAACAACAGATGAACTGTGACATAAACCGGCCTGGATTGGCTCATCAGGAGGATTGGGACCCTTCCTGCTGAGCCGTTTCCCTCTCTCTTTATTATTATTTCTCTAAAGTAAGGCCGGTATAAAGTACTCTGAACTGCCTTGTGCTATGAATAACCTTGACTGATGTAACATTTTAAGGTTTTGATTTCATGTTCTCTGCCTGGTCTGCGGCGCTGCGAACCTGTAGCTGGTCCAGCTCCACCGACGGCGCCAGCAGCCCCGTTTCCTCCGACGACCCCTGCTCTCCAACCAGGACGTCGCTCCTCAGGTTCGCGTCCAGGTCGGCTCCGCCCACTCCGTACGAGTTGAGCATGCTCTGACCCCCGGTGGCGGAGTTGAAGGGGAACCCGTTGAGCGCGTCCTTGGAGACCTTCCCGCCGTGCAAGGCGTCGGAGTCGTGATGCAGTGCCCCCAGCTCCAGCGTCTCATCCAACGGAGTGCAGTCCAGGAAGTCCACCCGTGACCCCGGTACCATGCCCAGGCTGGGCGAGCCGGAGTCCCCGGCGTCCAGCGGTGGAGGATGGAGGTGGGGGTGAGAGGAGGAGGATGAGGAAGAGGAGGGCGAAGGCGTGGGCGGCGGCTGCTGGTGGTGGTTGGAGGCCTGGTGCGGATACTCCGGAGGCTGAGGGGAGTGATGGCCGAGCCCCGACTCGTACAGGCAGCAGTGAGGAAGCTGGGACGCAGACGCCGCCATCCCAGGATGGTGAGGGTGATGATGGCTCTGGGGGTGAAGATGAGCCGGGTGCCGCCTGACGTAGTTCCTGTGAGCCTCCAGGAAGCTGAGCTGCGGGTCGTTGAGGATGTAGAAGTCGGTGCGGCTCAGGCCGTGGCGGGCGGCGCCGACCAGCAGGTCCCGGTCGTGTTTCCCGCTCTCCCACCAGACGGGGAGGTAGAGGGACGGCCGGCACAGCTGGAGGCGGGCCGACAGGAGCGGGTGGCGCAGAACCTGCAGGTCAACACCGAGCTTTACAGAACCTCTTCATCTACGGAGGCCCAGAAAGGACAAATATCTCTGGACATAAACAGAGAACCGCTTCAACTACGGAGGCCTAGAAGGGACAAAAATCTCTGGACATAAACAGAGAACCACTTCAACTACGGAGGCCCAGAAGGGACAAATATCTCTGGACATAAACAGAGAACCACTTCAACTACGGAGGCCCAGAAGGGACAAATATCTCTGGACATAAACAGAGAACCATTTCAACTATGGAGGCCCAGAAGGGACAAATATCTCTGGACATAAATAGAGAACCGTTTCAACTACGGAGGCACAGAAGGGACAAATATCTCTGGACATAAACAGACATCTGCTTCAACTACGAAGGCCCAGGAGAGACAAATATCTCTGGACATAAACAGAGAACCGCTTCAACTATGGAGGCCTAGAAGGGACAAAAATCTCTGGACATAAACAGAACCACTTCAACTACGGAGGCCCAGAAGGGACAAAAATCACTGGACATAAACAGACATCTGCTTCAACTACGAAGGCCCAGGAGAGACAAATATCTCTGGACATAAACAGAGAACCGCTTCAACTATGGAGGCCTAGAAGGGACAAAAATCTCTGGACATAAACAGAGAACCGCTTCAACTATGGAGGCCCAGAAGGGACAAAAATCTCTGGACATAAACAGAGAACCACTTCAACTACGGAGGCCCAGAAGGGACAATTATCTCTGGAGATAAACAGAGAAGCGTTTCAACTACGGAGGCCCAGAAGGGACAAATATCTCTAGACATAAACAGAAAACCGCTTCAACTACGGAGGCTTAGAAGTGACAAATATCCCTGGACATAAACAGACATCTGCTTCCACTACGGAGGCTGAGAAAAGCAAACAATTTCTGCAGAAACCTGACCTGCTCTCGGATCTTCCTCAGCAGCTCGATGCGATACAGCGTCCTGGCGGCGCGCTCTTCGGTCAGCGGCTCCACGAGAACGCCCGGATCTGCCAACCCTGAGGAAACAAAGTGGAGATTACCAATATTAAACGTCCTGTTTAGCAAAAATTCAGCAGTTATTCCTGAGAATAAGAGCATAAGTACACAGAAAAATTAAGATTTATTGGAAATCTGGATTTTAAAGTGTAACTAAGCCCCAGAGAAATTCAGAAAATTACACCAAAGTTGGCAGAGCAAAAAGATTGCATTTCCCGGCGGCCATTTTGAGCCTCGGTACCTTCTTCCTTCTTCGGCGGAAGCTTGCAGGCCGTCCTGCACATGTTGACGAACGAGTTGAAGTATCGCTCCAGGCTCTCGTCCGTCTTCCTCTCCAGCCGGGCCAGCGCTCTGAACTGGGACCAGTCGAACGCCTTCCTCTCCGGATCGTAGACGACACCGAAGGACGAAACGGTGCGGTAAAAGTCCGCTTGCTCCCGGCGGGTCCACCTGGAACGGAACCAGAGGGATGAATCCCTGATGGCGCGGAAAACCCGATAAAACGACAATCTGCAGCGGCGTCACCTCCTCTGCCACTCCAGGAACAACGGGTCCGTCTCCGTGGAAACCACCGAGCACCTCCTCAGCTCCTCGCCCAGCTGCCAGGCCAGCGGCCCGCCACCGTGGTGGCCGTGACCCGACCCCGCGCCCCCTATCGCCATGCCGACCAGGCCGTCGTGCAGCAGGAAGTCGTGCCGCAGCATAGGCTCCCTGCGCAGCGTGAAGCGCTGGTAGGCCGTGATCAGGCGGCGGAACCGGGCCGTCAGGGCCGGGCCGGTGGGCCACAGCGGCCGGGCCTGGACGACGTGAAGAGATGCCACGCCCGACCCGGTGCCCGTCGTCGTCGTGGTAACCAGGGGTCCATCTTGGTTGCATGGGTCGGCTGGCGTCTGAGAATCTGTGGAGGGGAAATCGGTTGAAGAAGAATTCAGATTTTCCCCTGAACTTTAGTAGAGCTTCAAAATGCAAAAGTAGAAAACATTACCAAGTTTTTCTGGTCTAGTTTCTAGAGCAAGCATTTTAGTTCACTCAAAATAAGACAAAACTAAATTACAAGTAACTTTTCAACGAAATAAAGGCATTTATTTTAAGGTAAATATTTTAAGGGTAATTTCATTTATTTCTGGATGGTAGGGCAACCAGAAAACACTTGTCTTTTCCAGCAGCCGTTGTACAGCACAAACAGCAATAAAACCAGCTGACTAAATGTGCTGGAACTCAGTTAGGTTGCTAGGTAACATTTTGAGACCATTTTCAAGTAATATAACAGTAATGGCCTAATAATTCAAGAACACATTCTCAAAGATCAATAACCTTTAAATTTTAATGAACATTTTAACACTGGAACTGGAAGACATTTAAATAAATAAACAAAACAAATAAAATTAATTATGAAGTTTCTCTAAACATAACTGTCCCTCAGAAAAAGGATCTAGTTGAGACCAAACACCAGACTGAAGACGTTTATCATCCGGACTTTGGCAGAAAAAGAGAAACGATAAATCATGCAAATAGAAATTATTGAGTTTGCTTTAATTTATGATGCGGTTAATTGATTTATTGCTGTTTGCGACAGGCCTAAGTGAAAATATCCTCAGGTTTTTCACCTGGAACGTCTTTCTGCTGCTGCTGGTCCGTCGCCTCGGCCTGAGCCGTGCTGTCGGGTTTCTCTGATGTGTCGACGCTGGAACAGGTTTCCTCCCCCTCAGAAAAAAAATAAAAATGTTTTCTGATGGTTTTTAGCTGCTTTTCCTCATCAGTTACAGCCCAGGATTCATCTCCAGAGAAAAAAGCAGTTTTAAATCAGCTCTTTAGGTCGCAGAGATGCTGTTTGGACACATTTCAGACTGGATTCCAGTGCAGTTTCTGGTGTTTTCCTGTTTTTTAACAGGTTGGGTGTTTTTTCTTAAAGCTGTAGCTTTAAGAAGACACACACAACCTCTCTCAGCATCCATAAACAAGCAATAAAAATCTGTAAATTAGATTTTCCTAAACAGAACAATCCATTTTAATGAGTTCCATCTGTAAATCTGTTACTTTTACAGCAACCACAAGGAAGATTTCTACCAAAGTGTGCAACAAAAAGAGCAAAAACCCTGAGCTCTACCTGTCTGTTGTCGTCTTGATCCTCCTCTCCATTCGCTTTGCTTTCCGGCTTCTCCTTCGCCTCCTCCGTTTTACAGCTGCTGACAGGAAAAAAAAGACATTGAAGGGGGAAATAAGTTAACAAACGATGACGGCGCTAAAGAGCAACACAGATCTATCATCAGAGCGGCTGTTCAGAGGGAGTTCACCATCAAAACGCTGCTGTGATCTCAGGAGAGAGAGGAAAGCGCTGCAAGTCAGAAACGATGCAACAAATGTCTTCAGCAAGAAACTAAACCTGGAACTGAGACAAACTACGGAGGAAAAGATTCAAATCAGAGTCATTAAGAACCAGGAGTTTATTTCAGACGGAAAAAATCTGACCTCAAGTTGAAGGATTTGAGCTCCACGTTTTAATCAAGTAAAGATAAAAAGTATCTGGTAAAAAGGCGACCAAAGTACTGAGTAACCGATCACAACAATAATTAATAATTAAAAATTACATCATCAGATGAAGCAAATATAAAGTTAAATGGAAATGTTGGTATTTTAAGCACCAAAATGACAATAATTCATATAAATAACACATGATAAAGTCAGGCAAAAGAAATGTTTTTTTCCAAATCAGTTTCTTTTCTCATAAATCTTTAAAACAAGGAACTGAATGTTTTTTTGTTCAGTTTTATTCAGTTACTCGCTCTGGAAAAGAATCCAGAAAATTTACAAACGTAAGAGGAGTGACACTTCATAATAAAATTACTCAAGTAAAAGTACAGCGTGGAACTAGTTCTTTTCATATTATTTGCTCAAACAAGTTCCTATAACTAGCTGAAAAGTTACTTTTGAGTTAGTTTTGTCTTATTTCAAATGTACAGAGATACTCGCACTAGGAACTAGATCAAAATTATAAGATTTTATGTGTTTTTGCAGTGTAAGGATAATAAAAAAGAAGAGAGGTAGGATCTGGCAGGTGATCTGCTTTGTGCAATAAAATTCATGAAGCAAAGCATCAAAAGTTCCACTTTTAATGTAAAAACGCAGAAAAAATGGATATAAAAGTTAATTTATATCCAGATGGGAATCATCTAGCAGCAGTTTTTACCTCCTACTGCTGCAAGTCAACAAAACTTAATTTATTTTACCTTTCTCCAATGCTTTATTCAACGTTTCTCCTGTCTAAATGAAAAGTCTGATGTCTTTAAATGCAAATTAAAATATTTTTGTAAATTAATCATAATTTTCACCTGTCCGTCAGCTCGGCAGCCGCCTCCGATCCTCCCTGCTCTGCAGACAGAGCTGTGACGTCCGGCATCCCAACTCTTTCCAGGAAGCAGAGGTCCGGATCGGCGCGCATGGCGTTGTAACGCTCGTATCCTGGACAGGAACAGAGAGACGGAGTTAAAACGCAAAGAAAACACAGCAGGAAGCAAAATGCTGCTCAAGTTTCATTAAATTAACGCAAAAAAGACCAAAAAACTGCAAACTGAGAAAATCAAGGATTTTAAGGAAAGTTTTCAAACATTTCCAGCATCACACAATACAAATGAACGAAAAAATACAGCTTCAGTTCACTACTATATCATATTTATTACAGTTATTAATCATTTTTCTGTGATTTTATTCTAAATTTTAGAGAAGGGACAAAGTAAAACTGGACAGAAAACAAAAAACGAATTTATTTAAAATATCCCCAAATTTCAATACTGCTCTTTAAAAAATAAGACGATCAATAAGTCACTGAGCTTTTAGGAACAATAAGTATTACACTACATAGAAAAAACCCAAATAAATCATGTTGAGTGAAATGACCTCACAAAAAGAAAGTTACAAAACAAAAACAGTCTCTAAAAATGTTCTTACCAAGTTGTACAGCTTACAGAAGTAACTTCTAATTGACTTAAAACAAGAAAAGTTTAGTCTGATTCAAGAGGAGTTGATTGTGCAAAACTCATATTTGCACATTATTTTTACTTCCATTTGGGTCTCAACTGCTTCTAGAAACACAAAACGCTCCAGAAAAATCCATTCGGTGTTTTGGCGACAGGTTAATGTCTGTTTGGTATCTGGAAACTGAGCCGTTTCAAAAACCTCCCGACTGTTACGTCACATAATATGGGCACCGTTACTTAGCAACCCCAGCCAGCCCAGCCCCGTTTCCTAGCAACCCCAGCCAGCCCAGCCCAGCCCCGTTACCTAACAACCCCAGCCAATCTAGCCCCGTTACCTAGCAACCTCAGCCAGTCCAGCCCCGTTACCTAGCAACCCCAGCCAGTCCAGCCCCATTACCTAGCAACCCCAGCCCAGCCCAGCCCCGTTCCCTAGCAACCCCAGCCCAGCCCAGCCCCGTTACCTAGCAACCCCAGCCAGCCCAGCCCAGCCCCGTTACCTAGCAACCCCAGCCAACCTAGCCCCGTTACCTAGCAACCCCAGCCAGCCCAGCCCCGTTACCTAGCAACCCCAGCCAGTCCAGCCCTGTTTAATTCTAACTGACCTAAAACAAGAGAAGTTTAGTCTGATTTGACTTCACACAGTGAGAAAAAATGTTTACATTTTTTTAATTAAGTCTGAAACATCTGGTTTGAACTTTAATTTTTTTTTCTAAATTTAGGCTTTAAATCAAATGCTAAATTGCACTTTATTACAGGTTGAACATCAAACTCTTAAGGATTTGAAGCAGCCTCTGTGAATTGGGACGCATCGATTGAGTGAATTGGAAACCTCAGCGGTAATCTCAGTGTTACTCGGATGAAACGACAGCAACTTTCCGAGTCTCACCGTGTTTGTGGACTCCTATTAGGAGAGACTTGTCAGCATCTGCGTCCCACCAAGTCACTGGAATCTCAATGTAGTCGATGTCAGGCAGCGACACCTCCAGCTTACTGTTGATGCACAAATAATCTAGCCGTTATAGTCAAGATCTGGACCATCTATCGACTGACGGAGTCTTTTCTTCCTGATTTGATTCAACATCCGCCATGTTTGCTACGTACCTGGCAGATACCCCCTCCTGAGATTGATTAGCAGCCTCACCCAGAACCTCCACCTTCAGGTAGTACAACATCCTCACCCTCAGCAGCACCCTGGGACAAAATACAAGTGACAAAGGTTGAAAACGAAAACTGAAGCTAAAGCTAATCTATCATGTTTAGTGCACCGAGACGAGAACCTCAGCTGCTCAAAATGAGTTTTATTTAGCTGGACTGAGGGGAGAAAAGGTTGCAGCTCCTCCTTCATATGTTTAAAACTATCTGAGACAGAGAAAAACCTTCTAGCGTTTCATCAACCTGAGCTCCTATACTGACTTGTTGCAGTGCTGTTTGAGGTGCTTCTTGTAGCTCTCATCCTGCAGCACCACCTCTGGGTTACAGTGGACCAGCCAGTCAGCGTTTTTAACGTCGGGAACATTCAGCTGATTCTTCAGCTTCTTCCCCTTCCTGCCCCGAGGAACCGGAGCAGACAGACCTGCGCACACAAACCAGACGCATTAACCTGAACTGGTAAAAATAAGGCAGCGCGCGTCGCATGTGGGCGGAGAAAGTCTAACCCGAGTGGTTGAGCAGCGCCTGGTCCTGTCCGTCTTTAGAAGGAGAGATCAGATCCCAGATGAAGCTCTTGATCTTGTCGTCACCTTTGTAATGTTTCAGGCAGTAAACCAGCAGAGCCCTAATGGAAAAAACAGTCAAATAATGCCTGAATGCTTTCACTTAAAACAAGGAAAGTTCAAGCATTATCAAGGTAGGTTTTCAGACATTTCCAGCACTTTGGAGATAAAAACTATGCAAATGAACAAAGAAAACACACTATTTGTTATTACCGCAATTATTTTCTGTGATGGTATTCTACATTCACCAACAGGGACAAGTTAAACTAAAATATAAACAAAACAAAAAAACATTCCTGTTTCAACAATGTTTAACTTACAGAATATAACATGATCATTAAGTCACTAGTAATAATAAATATTCATTACAAATTGTGTTAAGGGAAATTACTTTTCTGCTCAAATTAAATATATCAAATATATGACAATATATCAAGAAAGTTGCAAAAAAAATGTCTAAAAAACTTAGATTTTCTTTCATTTAGCAAATAAAAGTAACAAATAAAAATAACTGAAATAAAATAACCCATTTGGGTTTCAAATGTTTGTAAAAACAATCACATTCTATGGGCACTGTGCCGTTACCTAGCAACCCCAGCCAAGCTCAGTCCGTTACCTAGCAACCCCAGCCAAGCTCAGCCCGTTACCTAGCAACCCCAGCCAAGCTCAGCCTGTTACCTAGCAACCCCAGCCAAGCTCAGCCCGTTACCTAGCAACCCCAGCCAAGCTCAGCCTGTTACCTAGCAACCAAAGTGGAACTCCAGAAGTTTGGGCAGCTGGTTTTACTGCTGACCAAATCAAATGCTAAAACACAATATCAAAGAAAATAAATCTCTAAAAAAATGTTCTGGCAAATGTTCTGTCATTTATCAATTATTAATAATTTTGGTAATTCTAACTGACCTAGAACAAGAGGAGTTTACTCTGATTTAACTCAGTGACAAAAATCTGTCTTTTTCTTAGTTGTATGAAAATATCTGGTTTCAACTGTAAATAATGTTTTCTGAATTTAGGCTTTTAATCAAACATTAGATTACACATTAGTACAAAATTGTACAGTGTAAATATCAAACACTTTCAAGGACTTTATAAAGAAATCAAGCTCTTTCCAAACCGTGAAAACACGTCATTGAAATTCAAGCACTTTGAAGGATCCCAAGCGGTTTCGGAGCTTTTCTTACCGACAGATCACCTCCATGTCTCTCTCCGCCAGGTGCCATTTAAACCGGCCGTGGTTCAGGATGTCCTTCCAGCGACCCCAACTGGAAACCAAGATTCAGATAAACAACAGACACACCGCTGCAGATCTCACACGGTCTGAAGCATCAGCATGAAGAATTGGGAGAATGTGGACGTCGTACCCGAAGATCAGGAGATTCTTCTCGACCCTGAAGCACTCGGCGCGGAGGTACCGCCTGGTGCGGTCGCCAAGGCGACGGGTCCGGCACGGCCGCTCCTCCGAGTCGCTGTCCAGCTCGGAAAACTCCATCAGCTCGTCGTCCTCGAAGGAGTTATAGTGGCGTGTTTGTTTCCTGACGCGCGGCGTGTCGATCACCAGGGACTCCTGGGCGGCCAGAGGAGGAAGAAAAGTGAAGAACTCTGGGTTGGAACAAGACTTGCAGCTCAAAAGTCCAGATTTAGTCAGACTAAAACTTCCTGAGGATACGGTTGTTTTTTATTGATTAAATTTTAAAGCATAAATACAAAAGTTCACCATAAATTTATGGCCAATATCCCTGCAGTGTCGGAAAAACAGAGACTATTATGTAAAATTCATATTTTGCACATTTAGATTCTTACATTTGTGTTTCAACTGTTTCTAAAAAACAGCTGAACGCTTAAAAAAAAAAAAAAAAAGATGTTTTTTGACAACAAGTTAAGGTTTCTGGTTTCTGGAAAAGGAGCCAATTCAAAAACCTTCCTTTTCAAGGAAGCATAATAAGTCACCTTTAAGGAGAGTTAGATGTAAAAATGTAGGAATGGCTGAACTAAAGGATGGAAGTACTGCCGGACGTATGAACGCATAGATGTAAGAAAAGGACAAATATACAGTTCGATGGACGGATATATAATAATTAGGATTTTTTTGACACTTGTCTGAATTTGTTTTGCTTTACACAGGATATAAACGTTTTAGAGATATCATACCTTCTCTGATCTGGAGTCGATTTCCACCTCAGCGATTTTTGCCCATTTCTGCCAGAAGTTTGGATCGTCTAAAGAAATGTCCGTTCTGTTGCCGGACGACACAAAGCTGGCCTGAAGAAGAAGAAACAAAAAAAAAGAAAATCTTAAAAACAGTTTTATAAGCAGAATTCATGATTTTAGCAGAAACATTTGATGTGTTGGACCTTTGCAAACGTGGAGCCTTTCCCTTCAGACTGGATGGTGATGGTCTGCGTTCGCCTCTGCAGGATCTGATCGATGTCTTCCTCACAGAACTTGGAGCCTTCGTCTTCCTCGTCCATCAGCGCGCCGTATGCTCCCTTCTTCAACAAATCCTCCACTTCCAGCTTAGAAAGCTGCTGCACCTGCAGCACCAAACAAAACACTGAAATTCAAGAACTTCTCAAGCATTTTCAAGGTAAGTTTTCAAGGTCTGACAGCACCACGCTTTGGAGGCTAAAATAAATTTAAAAAAAAAACTAAAAACTGGTCTCAACTCAATATGATACCATGTCATATGTTACTAGTATATAAAAATAATAGTATGTAAAATAACGTTTTGTGACAGTATTTTATATTCAACAGCAGCGACAAGTTAAACTCAAATATAACTAAATTTTATGTTTTGAAATATCTCTCATATCCTACACACCCGACTGATGCGAGAAAAAAAAACACATTTAATTTAAAAATCCTCAATTTAAATAATGTTGTTTAACTTATGAAATACAAGTCAACCTTTATTTCAGCTACTCAGATCAATAAGTTACTGAGCCATTAGGAATAATAAATATTCATCACATAGAAACAATCCAAACAAATCATGTTACCGTAAAATATCCTGCCTGCTCGAATGAAATGCTGAATTAAGGTATACAGACAAAGTTACAAAAAACATTCTAAAAAACTGAGGTTTTCTTTCACAATAAAAATAATTGTTGTTAATTCTAAACAATCTAAAACAAGAAACATTTCGTCTAATTCAAAGGGGGTCTTTTATGCAAAACTCACTTTTTACACATTTTTGTTCTTCCATTTGGGTTTCACCTGCTTCTAAAAACCAGCCCAAGTCACATTCTATGGGTATTGTGCTGTTACCTAGCAACGGCAGCCATGCCAAGCCCGGTTACCTAGCAACGACAGCCATGCCCAGCCCCGTTACCTAGCAACGGCAGCCATGCCCAGCCCCGTTACCTAGCAACGGCAGCCATGCCCAGCCCCGTTACCTAGCAACGGCAGCCATGCCCAGCCCCGTTACCTAGCAACGGCAGCCATGAACAGCCCCGTTACCTAGCAACAAAAAATGGAACACCAGAACATTTGGTCAGCTAGTTTTACCGCTACAAATCAAATACTAAACCACAACGTACAAAAAAAGCGCCGTCATCCTACAACAACTTCCTGTTGTCGCCTTCAGTAGGAACATCTGGTTGATGATCACACGAGCTGTGTGATGCAGATAAAAGTGTTTCTGATATGACAAAAACTTTATCCCAGCGCACAACTATTGTATGAAAAAACTAGGTTTTCTTTTAATTGTTGCGTTTCGGTTAAACAAATTTATTATCATTCTATTTTAAGTGATTTTACGGTTAATGGAAAAGTAGCTTGTGAGGAAAAAATTTATTTTTCTTAGTTATATAAAATTATTTGGTTTCAGCTGTAAATACTGTTTTCTAAATTTAGGTTTTCAAACAAATATTAATGGCACTTTATTACAAAACTGTGTAGTTTGAATATCAAGCAATTTCAGGGATTTTTTGCAGAAATCAAGCACTTTCCAAACCCGTACGAACCCTGAGCTTTTCTTCCTGTTTTTTGTTAATTCAGACTCTCACCCCGTTGAGGCTTCCTTTGCGGTTGATGTCCTGAAGAACGGCTTTGTCCAAACCCAGCTTCAGGCTGGCCTTGTCGAACATTTCCCTCTCGTACGAGTTTCTGGTGATCAGTCTGTAGACTTTCACCGCTTTGCTCTGTCCGATCCGATGGCATCGAGCCTGAGCCTGAAATAAAGAAACATAAAAAAAAGCCGTCAAATCAACATTGGTTTCTTCAGAAAGGTAAGAAGAATGTGGTTTAATTGAATGGACCAATTTAAAAACTAAGCTGGTTTAATAAAGGGCTTCTGACTGCCCAGATTCAGCCGGTCTGGTCTGGTCTGACCCAGTCCGGTCCGGTCCAGTCCAGTATAAGCCAGTCCAGTCCAGTCTAACCTGGTCCAGTCCGGTCCGGTCCAGCCTGAGCCAGTCCAGTCCAGTCCAGTCTGAGCCAGTCCAGTCCAGTCCAGTCTGAGCCGGTCCAGTCCGGTCCAGTCCAGTCCAGTCTGAGCCAGTCCAGTCCAGTCCTGTCCAGGCTGACCCGGTCCAGTCCAGTCCAGTCCAGTCTGAGCCAGTCCAGTCCAGTCTGAGCCGGTCCAGTCCAGTCCTGTCCAGGCTGACCCGGTCCAGTCCAGTTCAGTCCAGTCCAGTCCAGTCAGGCTGACCCAGTCTGGTCCGGTCCGTGTCTCCAGGCTCGCTGACCCACCTGCAGGTCGTTCTGCGGGTTCCAGTCCGAGTCGAAGATGATGCAGGTGTCGGCGGCCGTCAGGTTGATTCCCAGGCCTCCGGCCCGGGTGCAGAGCAGGAACACGAAGCGGTCCGAGTCGGGCTTGCAGAACCGGTCGATGGCCGCCTGCCGCAGGTTCCCCCGCACTCGGCCGTCGATGCGTTCGTACGTGTAGCTGAACGCACCAGAAGCAGCGAGCAGATGAGAAGGAACAGTAGCAGTTATTACCTTCTACACTGCACTGTAGAAGAAATCATTGTTTAATTATTAAAATTAAAAATAATCTGTCATTAATAATCAATCAATATTCTAACTCAAATCAAATAAATAAATGCCCCCATAAAATATAAACTTTCTAATAATAAATATTGTGAGAAGTTTTTCTGTCGATCCCAATTTTATTTATTTATTTCAAGATTTATATCTTTTTATTTCACTGTTTATTCTTTTATTTTGTGAAGCTACTTTACATATTCCACTTATTTTATAACTCCATTTTTATTTTATGTGTTTATATTCAAAATAAATAAAAACTAAACTCCACATAAAAACAAACTCATTAAAAAAACTATTCTTTCCCCCACATATATTGAGCTTTATTTTATTTTCAATATGGATGTTTAATTGTTATGGCTTGATATTAATAAAGTTTGAATTCTAGTGAACATTTAACACTGGAAGACATTTTAAATATCCAAAATAAATAAACAAAACAACAAATACAATAAATTTGGAAGTGTCTGTAAGCAAGCTATCCTTCAAAATAAAAGCCCTAATTGAGACCAAAGCACCAGACTGAACTTTTATCATCCAGTTTTTAGTAGAAAGAGAGAAAATGATAAATCATGGGAACTATTGAGTGTGTTTAATTATTTATCATGTGATTTATTGATTAATTTGGACAGGGCTGTTAATCAGTCTGCCTGTGACGGTCCAGCTCACCGCCTCTGGATGAGGTAGTCCTCCAGGATGTCCAGGCAGCGGACCATCTGGGAGAAGATCAGCACCTTGTGGCCCCCCGACAGCAGCTTGGGCAGCAGCTTGTCGATCAGAACCAGCTTCCCGGCCGCCTGGATCATTGCCTGCAGCTGGAAGTCCGGCGCCTCTGGGCTGTGGCTCTTCTTGAAGCTTTCCAGAATCTTCTCCTCCGCGCCTGAAAGAAATGGTTTGAATAAAAACGGCGTAGATCTGAACGACGTTTTGTCCAGAAACGAGGCGCTACCTGTGATGAGGTACGGGTGGTTGCAGCACTTTCGGAGCTCCATCATGGTGTTGATGAGGTTCGGCATGTTGTGTTGGTTTGCTCCTTTAGACAGGAAGGAGAAGTTCTTCTCCAGGATGGCCCGGTAGTATTTCTTCTGGATGTTCGTCAGCTCCACCTGGACACACACAAAAAAACTCTGAAATGACCAAAATAAGGAGAAGACTTTCAAACTTTTTCTCAGTAGAAACTCCACGACTTTGCAACAAAAATGTACCAATCAGGATGTGGAGCCATAAAAAAGTTCTAGGCTTTTGAAAATCCTTGTTTTTTCTGAGATTATACTACAAATGTTTTGTTTTTTTCTAGCAAAGTTTCAACTTTTCAAACTCTCGTATTTCTTTGTTTTTTCTAAGATTAAACTTAGAAATTGTCTCGAAAAAATAACTAACATTTCTGAGTCTGAAGAGTCAAATAATTTGTATAAAAAACAGCAACATTTCTGAGCTCCAAAAGTTGTACATTTGTGAGAAAACACTTTGAAAAAACTTGGACATTTCTGAGTTTCACAAGTTGAACATTTTAGACTTTTGAATCTCAAAAATTTTCCTGCCTCCTAGAAATTTTCTGATTAGTGTCAAAATTTCCATGTTTTTTCTTACAAATTTTAAACTTTTCTAAATCAGAATTTTCTTTGTTTTTTCTTAGATTAAACTTGGAAATTTATAGATTTATCTAAGAAATTGTCTAGAAAAAAACTTGGAAATTTCTGAGTTTCACATTTATAACATTTATAATTTTTGAAGCCGAGAAACTTTCTAAAAATTTAAAATTTTTGACTTTTTTGATTTTATGAGGTTATTCTGAAAATGTTTTCTCTCAAATTTCCAACTTTTCAAACTCAAAAATTTTCTTGTTTCTGTCTTAAAAATTTCTCAGCTCAATCTCAAAATTTATTGGAACTTTGGCAGAAATTTACTTCTCATCTTGCAAAAGAGCTGCGTAGCTAAGAGGGGTGTATTAGCAGCTAGTTAGCGTTAGCCTCAACTGTTTGAGTCACAGAATGTAATTAGATGCACTACAGAAAAAAAACAGATGAAACAGTCCTCCATGACAAATTCTACAGCCAACTTACATTTCTTACATTTTAATTTAAGACATTATGCAGCCTTAATGTTAGATACATGGATTTAAGACTTTTTAAGGCAGATGCTAGGTTTGTGCTAATAGTTCAGTTTGTTTAACCGGATGCAGACAGAGTCGAACCTCGATGATGGTTTCCTCTTTAGGCGCCAGATTTTTCTCCACATCGTCCTTCAGTCTCCTCAGCATCATTGGTTTTAAAATGGACTGAAGTTTCTTCACCTGTCAAGGAGCAGAGAGGAAATAAAACACAAACGTTGACGTCGTCCTGGCGTCCTCGGTGCCGGCCCAGAGCTGACCGGACCCACCTGCTCATCCGTCTTCAGGTCTCCGAACTCCTCCAGGAAGGAGCTCTCTGAGGGAAACTGCTGTGGCTCCAGGAAGTTCAGCAGACTGAACAGCTCCTCCACCGAGTTCTGCAGCGGTGTCCCAGTCAGAAGCACCTTGTGTTCCTGTCAGGAAGCGGACCACAACATGTTTCACAACACGCGTCTCTGCCGGAGCAGTCGGAGACGCTACTGAGCACGTGCAGATGGAGGCTGACCAGGTTCATGAGCTTCAGTCCCTCCAGCAGCTTGCAGTTCCTGTTCTTGAGGCGGTGGGCCTCGTCGATCACAACGCAGCGCCACTGCAGCTTCTTCAGCTCCGGGCAGTCGGCCATGATCATCTCGAAGGTGGTGATCAGGCCGTGGAACTTCAGCCCGCCCGAGATCGTGTTGCCCTGCAGCAGAGGAGCGCGGATCAAGTTTAAGACTTTAAACACCATTAAGATAAATGTTTTGTCATCAGAAGCTGCGATGCCACTGCTGGTGGTACTGCACTAATGTGGAAAAAACACAATTGTCATTAAATAAGAAATGCAATTAAAATCACACATGAAGATTTTTGCTCACGCGATTAGTCATTAAAAAACTTCCCGTCGTGTTTTTCATCATTTCCGCCTCTATTAACACTCGGTTGTAATGTGTTTAAAGTTAACTTTATTAAAAAGTTTTAAGGCCAATGATGAAGACAAACGTTTGCTAGTTTAGCCACTTGGCAAATTTATCAAACTGGCTAAACTAGCTAACTGGCTATGGAGCAAATACCACAGCCACCTAACTGGCTACTAATGTAGCAAAACAATCTTGTAGCCTAACTGGTAGCCTAACTAATAAGCCAATAATTAGCCGCTAGCCTCAACCATCTGCGTTCGACTCAAACTACTGCCCGATTGAAAAGTCCCGTGACATTTAATGGCTTTCGTTTAAGCTAGATGAATTTCTGGACGCCACAGAGGCACAGGTGACCTTTCACCTCCTGGTTTCCCACCTGCTGGTCTCGGTAGAACATCTCGTACTGCAGGATCATCTGGCGGCTGATCTGCGAGCCGTGGTACACGATGACGTTCATGTGCGTCCAGGTGCGAAACTCCCGCTCCCAGTTGGTGATGGTGGACAGCGGGGCGATGATGAGGAACGGCCCGCGGATGCCCATGTTGAAGATTTCGTACAGGAACGTGATCGACTGGATCGTCTTCCCCAAACCCATTTCATCTGCCAGGATGCAGTTTTTCCTGAAAACGAGCAGAAGGTGAGCGGGAGGGAGGAGGACGGAAACAGGAAATGGCTTCCCGGTGGGTCTGTCTGGGCGCTCACCTGTTGTACCAGTTGAACATCAACCAGTTCATCCCCTCCAGCTGGTATTCTCTGAGCTGGTTTCCGTTCCGGTAATCTCTGGAGCGCTCCAGCTTCTGCCATTTATCTGGAGCTGGGCGTTCCTGCCAGACGAAGGATTAAAAATAATCTTTTCAAGATTAATAACAAAATAAAACATTAAATTAACTTTAATTTTACACATTTATACAAGAAACAGTTATTTTATCACATATTGATATTTTTATTTTGTATTAATATTTTCCATTATTCTATCTTTCAATTAATTTATCTATTTTGTTTATCATATTTTATGGGCCGATTAAGAGAACATTTATTTTTTTACTTATTTATTAATTTATTTTTATCTATTTGTCATAGAGACATTTTAATTTATTTATGTATTTTTATTATTATATTTACCATATTAAATGGACTGATTAAGGACAAGTTTTTATTTGCTTATTGATTTATTTATTTTTATTGATTTATTTATTATATCTGATGGTAAAAATAAGGGGAAGTTTTTTATTTTATCTATTTATTTTTATTTATTAATTTATTTACCATATTAAATGGTTTGACTAAGGGGAAGTTTCAATGATTTTTAATTCATTTATTACATTTTATGGGCCGATTACAAGAAGGTTTTTAATTATTCACTATTTATTAATTAAATGTTTTTTATTTTGAATACAAGTTTTTATTTATGCTTCTTATGGGTAGAAGTTTTATTATTAATTCTTTTAATAATTATGCTGTATTGTAATATTTTTCATTTATGTCTTTTTATATTTATCACTTTACTCTTTATTTTTACTTATTTTTTCATAGATATATTTTGTACTAATTTCTGCACTTTACTTATATTTTGCTTGTACAAGCAAAATATAAGTAAAGTATGGCTGTGCTGATAATATTCACGCTGTCCGGACTTGATCGTCGTTCCTTTAAATCTCCGTTCCTCTCACCATGTGTCTGAGGTCCGCCGGACGCTTCTGGATCTCCTCGAACTCCCGGATCTTCTCCGGGTCCAGGTCCTCCTGCAGCTCCCAGGTCGCCTCCTCGTACGACAGGCTGCACCACTTCACCAGGTAGTGGGTCACCTCCTGCAGCAGAAGCACATGCTGCGTCGCCGCCCTCAACAGCCTCCAGGAAATAAAACCGCCTGTCTGGGAACGTACCTCGCCCGTCTCCGTATCCGTGGTAACGGCCACCTCCAGGATGCGGTCGACCTCCACGTAGTCTGGGTTGAATATGTCATCGTCGGGCTGAAGGGGGAAAACGGAGATGAACGAAGCAGAAAACGATTAGCTCAGTGATCAAATATTCTCAATCGATTATTCTGATGATTAATTGATTATTTGGAAAATTATTGATATTTGGCACTTTGATTTAAAATGCAGTTAAATAATTAAATTGATATTTTAAATAACAAATGCAATAACAGCATTCCTTTAATAAACAGTCATTTGTAGCTTAAACATCAAACAGCTCAGACCTTTCTGCTTAACATCGACACATTGCAGGGATTTTCTGTTGATCATTTTGTATTAACAACTGAAAATAAAGAGGAGATTGATTTTACAGAATTTGAACAAAGTGGAGCTAAATCTGGTTACAACAGATTAGTAAGACTTTTCATCTTTTCATGATTTGTACAGTTTTTGCCTTAATTCCTGCTCTGAGTGTGTTGTTCTGACTTTTTAGAGTCTGTATAGTCCAGCTAATGATTAATTGATTACTAAACCAGTCAACGATAAATTCAACAATCGACTAATCAGGAAGTTTCACCTCAGTGAACAGGTGCTTCATCTGAGCCTGTTTGGTCCTGAAACGTTTGATCTTCTGGTGGATTCTGGGATCTTTCTCCAGCTCTTCCAAAGTGGCCCATTTGCAGTGCAGGTAGGAACTACAAGCATAAAAAATAAAAACAAAACGATGATTTAAGTCATGCAGCTTCCACTGAGTTTTTCTCCATTTGGACACAAAACCAGTAAAGTTCATTATAAATTAATGGCAGAAACTTACAGAAGAGGATTTAAAAAAATTTTAAAAATCTGACCTTTTTCTCAGAAATACAACTTTTGATCTCAGAAAAATTTAAATCACAATTCAGAGAAAAGACATAATCCTGAAAAGTCAGAATTTTAATTTTTAAAAGTCAGAATTTTGACTTTTAAAAAAATCTGAATTCTGAGAAAAATGTCAGAATTTTGATTTTGATTAAAATAAAGTCAGGATTCTGAGGTTAAAGTGAGATTTTTTTCAGTCTCTATTCCCCTTTTTAATTTGGACCATGAAGCAAACGGAGCTTAATCTGGACGGTTGGGTGGACAGGTTGGATAAACTTGTTTTTATTAATTCACACGTTTTTCATGCAGGCACTCAGATGAGGAATAAAGTTTGTAAATAAAATAAAAAATTAAGTCAGACGGAAAAATGTCTCAAACCATAAATGCATTGGAAAAGCATCATCTGTAACTACAGCTAGATTAATTTGCATCACTTCACCCATAAACGAACGCCAATAAAGATAACCAGTCTTCATTGCGAATAATAAAGATTTTACAAAAACAGTTGTCCTGCAACTTTATGATGCACAAATAAATTATTCCTAACAAAGTGGAGGAAAATGTAAAGTTCGAATCCATCCGGTTATGTTTTATTCATCATCCTGGGAGAATGAATTACAGAAAACAGAATAACTGCGTACAGGGGCGTCTCCGGAGACACTCTGGCTTCGGGAGCTAAAACGTTCCTGAACGGATAATAACTGCTGCCTGGGAATAGCAGCCCCCAAAAACCACAACGCAGCATTTCTAAACACGAGCTGCTGTTAGCGGGCAAAAGTCAAATAAAAATGATTGACGAAGGAGATTTAACGGAGCTCAGTTCAGGTCTTTAAGGTTCCAGGCAGACATAGAATATCCACATGAAAACAGCTTGAAATTTTTACTTTTTTATGAATTTTGTCAGGAAAAACTCGGGACTCGCTTTGATTTGTCCAATCCCTCAAATTCAACTAATGACTGCAGCTAAACTCAAACATATTCACAATGGTGGCCACAATTACACCAACAGCAGAGCTAATAGCGTTTGGCGCTAATGAAAACATTTAGCTGTACTACATCTGCTACTTTCGCTTCATGGTTGAATTTTGTGCTTTAGCATTAGCTTCCACTAAATGGTGTGTTGGCTTAGTGCTTTAGCATTAGCAGAATAAAGTTTATAATCAGTGCGGCCATTTTCAAACTTTTTGCTACGTAATCTGTAAAGTTAAAGATAATTGAGGGACACCTTTTAATTTATTTTATTCAAAAGATGTTTCTTTGCTAAATGTTTTCATTTTACCTGTACAATTATTGAGGGCCGCAAAATATCACTTCAAGGGCCGCAAACGGCCCACGGGCCGCACTTTGCACACAACTGGATTAGTGTTTGATATTCATGAATGTCATGTCCTTTTAAGAATAATTTTAACTGGTATTTCCTTTGTTTCTGGGTTAAATCGTTAAACAAATATTTGAATATTTATTGAATCTGAAGAAGTTTGGATTTATTTTGGATTTTCTCAAATTTAAAGCAAAAATAAACTTACACAAAGACACAAACATGTGAGCAAAGCTCCACTGGAATATAGTTAAATATCCTTAAACATGGGCTTTTAATACTGTCTTAATAGAGTGCAGTAAATTAAGTCAGCAGAAGCAGAAACAGAAGATAAACCATAAATCAGGATATTTGTCTATAAAGAGACTCACAAATTTCTGTATTTGACATAAAACTCCTCCATGTCCTCCGTTTGGTCCTCTGATGAAGCCTAAAGAGACAAATTAAACATTCTCAGGAAAATCAATCAACATTATTTCTGAAATAAAAGTAATTAAAAATCTGGATGTATTCAGGATTTTAAGTAAAGGTATATATATTTTTTTTTTCTTTTTTTTACCTCTTTCTTCATTTTTCTGACAGCCAGGATTTTCTCGATGATGTTGGCCTCGTCCTCTGGAGGTTCCTGAGACACGGAAACAAGAAAATCTGCATTCAAACGGCAGGAACAAGGCAGAACCATAAAATAAACTGCAGAAAACAACTAGAAATTCCCAGAACATTTAAACCATTAAAACCCAAAACCAGGATGAATCTTTTAGTTTTTTTCCAGGCAGATTTTTCCGGATCGGACCAGAAATCTGAGGGGTGTCTTACTTCTGCCTGCCATGCCAGAGCCGTAGCGTTGAGCGCCGAGATGCGTCCGGCTCCCAGAACGGCGATCGTCTCTCCGTCGTCGTCCACCACCTTGAAGTCCAAGTCTTCGTTGTACTTCCTCCTTTTGACCTGTCGACCCGAACGCCGCTTCTGCAGAGCGGGCCGAGGACAAAACAAACAAAACTATTTCAAAAACACTTACTGGAAACAGTTCCTTCAGACTTTTAAAGGTTCCTGGGTCATAAGTAGGGATAAATAAGCAAAACAACAAATAAAATGTAAACAAAACTGTCCTTCAAAAAATGTAAGTATGTTGCAAAAAGCTTTAAATCAATTAACTGCACAATAAATTAAAATAAGCTCAATGGTTTCCATTTGCATGATTTATTATTTTTCTCTTTTGTCTCTTTTTACCAAAAACTGGACAACTAAAGTCTTTAGTTTGGTGCTTTTTTGTTCATAAATCATTTTCTTTGTTGTTTTATTTATTTTGGATATTTAAAATGTCTTCCACTTCCAGAGTTAAATGTTCAATAGGATTCTAAGTTTATTAATCTTTCAGTATAAAATGTTCTGGCATTATAGCACCATTACCATTATATTACTTGAAAATGGTCTAAAAACAACAATATTACAGTTTATCACAATAAATTCTGGGGCAATTCGACTAAAAGGCCTAATTGAAAAAAAGCACCAGACTGAAGATGTTTATTATCCAGTTTTTGGTTAAAAAAAAAAAAAAAAGGGAAAAACACTAAATGACACAAATGGAAATGATCAAGCTCATTTTAATTTATCATGCGATTACTTGATTAATTGCTTATTGAGACCACTCTATTAGTAACCAATTTAGTATTTCCAAGCAACTTGACCAACACTGGAAACAGGTTACTAAAAGTCATAAAACTTGGCTTTGGGATACTTTTATTTAAAGTTTATGGTTTAGTTTTACTTTCTGCGTTTTTGTTGTGTAACGGTTATTTGTGTATTCCTCCTGAACTCACAGCGTTGTCCAGCGGGTCCTGGCTGTCGTCACCTCCCATGTTGAGCGCTGACGTTGAGGTGGTGTCGTCGCTCTCCGCCCCCTCCTGGACGGCCAGCTCCTGGTTTCTCCTCTTCCCTTTCTTCTTCTTCTCCAGCGGCGCCGCACCTGGGTCTCTGAAGGAACAGCAGCATTGTGTCACAATCAGAAAGTTAAATGAGAATGTAAATCTAAATATTTAGCTTTGTTTTCAGTTCAGAAGCTGGAATGAGAAAGAAGCAAGACTCACCACTCTGAGCATTTTCAGCTAACTTTGATTTGACTTGTTGCTGAAAATGTGCTACATAAATAAAATTACATTACCTTACGTTACCTTAACCCTAACTCAAAATGAAACAGTATGTTATTATAGTTGGGCTGGAGGGTAATTATTCAGTTATAAACCATCCAGTTCTGCACTGAGTTTGAATTTTTTGGATTTGTTTTGGTATGCAAGTAATTCTTAAAATTTAAATTTAATTTAAATGTTATAAAAATAAAAGCACCTATGCTTTTTTAAACATGTTCTGGAACTTTGCTGGGTTGCTAGGTAACGGGCTGAGCCTGGCTGGCGGTTACTAGGTAACGGCTTGTTAAATTCCGGAGGTTTCTAAAACGGCTCCTTTCCCAAAAAACATTAAGTTATTTCCAAAAAGCAGAGTTACCTCAAATGAAATTTAAAATAAAATAAACATGTAAATACATGTATTTACATGTAAATACATGTATTTACTCACTTCTGTTGAGTTGGCAACAGAAGTGATAATACATTTACACTTATTACCTGTGATGGACACAAAAAAAGCTAGTTAGCAAGCTAGCTAACAGGAGTATATTAGCAGCTAGCTACCGACCGTCTCAAGTCACAGTCATAACTCAATTTTGCCTGACATAAAAGTTTCGCAAGAAAAACTACGTATGAGTTCAAATAGTCCTACCACAATAAAATTTAAGATCAATTTAAAGACCATATTTAAGGCCAACCTACATTTTTAAAATACATTTAAAACATTTTAAAGTCTTAATTTTAGATGGATCAATTTAAGACTTTTAAAGCCTGAATTTAAGACGTTTAAGAATTTGCACTCTGCTTACTGATATAATTTTTGTGTGTGAAATGTCACTAAATGTAGCAGCAAAGTTGTGCTGATTATTGTTAACAATGCAGACGTGACCTGGTGGCCAGATCTCTTCACTTTATTCTCTGAGGTTTGTTTTGCTTTCATTCCTTTATTTTTCCTTCGTTTCTCTTTCATGCTTGAACCTTCCTCTCTGACCCTGACAAGATTAGTCAAATCATGATCATAGGTTGTTAAAGAGACGACACTTTCAAATTCCAAGGTGTAAAACTTAATTATGAAGTTGTACAAATATTAGTTTCTGTGGTCTGAGGAAACAAACAGCTCCTAAATCTGTTAGCAGGCAGCAGCTGGCTGAACCGGTCGGATCCGGGTTGGTTGCATCTTTTAGGATCTTTCAGGCGCTCTAAAGACAGACCATAATAGTCTCTGATGAGTTTAATGATGTTGTAAGCAGTTTTATTTACCTGCTGTAAAATCTGCATCTACATCCAGACCCAGTTCACGATTTTAGGCAGGATAGGTTCTGCTCAGGAGTTTGGCTCCTTTAAGTTTCATTTAAAGTCAAGAAATTAGGCTGGTGACAGGAAAAACTCAGAAATCTGATTCTTTTATGATCACTGAATGCACCACACCTAAGCTCTGTCAATAACACTTTTTTGAGGGAAGAAAATGGACTTAAAGTTTGGTATTTTCAGTACCAGTGAAGATTCTAATAAAAGGGTAACTGCAGGTTTTAGCAAGTCAAATTTAAGACTTTTAAGCCACTTTGAATGAAATTTAAGACTGTGAATGTTGGGATTGGTTGGAAGACTGCTGCATTACAATCAGGCATAGCAGAAACTGTCAATGTTTGTGGCTTTTTGTAGCGACTTTAGGTTTCACACACTGAATATTGCTCTCTTAAGGGGGTAGAATCATGTAAAAATAAACTTTTACATCATGTTATTCTGTCATCAAAAACATACCTGGAGTGTTGCTTTCATTCTTTCATTTATGTTTGAGAAATCCTTTAATCTCCATGGCAACCATTGAATTGTGCAAATTCCCTGGGTGGACCTAGCCCCGCCTTCGAGGTGCAGCTCCTCCCCCACTCAGCTCCTTCAGACTAGCCATCAGCAATTAGCAAACACCTGTTTGAACTGCGTATCAGCTGAGCTCATTATAGGAGCTGCTTCTCAGTGAAACGCTGGTAAAGGCGCTGTTAAAGGGTTAACAGAGGAGCCATGCTGTTATGACGTCCTGGAGGTGGAGCTTCAAAAAGAGCAGGAGTTTTTAATCATCATGCTCATTTTAATTTATCGTGCGATTCATTGACCTACTACTTATTTTGACAGGCTCACTACGACCTGTCTTATTTAAGGTAATTTGTTTTTAACTAGATGTAAATGAAAGCGAGGTGCAGCAGAGTGAACTATAAATGCGCCATGTGTCACCAGCTTCGCTCTTAAATCCTGGAAGCACCTGAAACCAACCTTCCTAGTTGTGCCCTATATTGGTTATTTGAGTCATACAGCTTGATTCTGCTTTTCCGAGCTTGTGGTTGTTCTTACTTGGGTTTGCGGCCCCTCTGCTTTGGCGCCGTGGGGGCTGCAGACTTGCTGTTGGCCTGGCCATGACTCTTCCCGTGGATCTGGGCGGCCTGGCTGTTGTTTACTTGAGGCCCTGCTGCAAAAGTGGAAAACAGGAAGACGGTTGGGACAGTCGTTAGTCCAATAAAATCTGTTTTTAGACATGGAGGTGCTGTAATTTGAATTTCCAATTCTGAATTAGCTGCGTTTGAGGAGCATGTCGCCAATTTAAAACATTTGATCGTATCCTACATTCTAGGTAAAGTAAAATAAAATGAAATATGTTTTGAAATATCTCTCACAACATTAACTTAGCAAGAAATTCCCCAATTTCAGTAACATTGTTTCAATAAGTCATTGAGATATTAGGAATAATAAACATTCATTACATTGAAACAGTCCAAACATTTCATGTTAAGGTAAACGGTAAGGTAAGGTAAGGTAAGGTAAATGACCTTCCTTGCTATAAAAGTTACCAAAAAAAATTCTAAAAAATGTTCTTGCTAAGTTTTCTGCTAATTAGCAGAAATAAATAATTTTGGTTATTCTGACTAAACAAAAACAAGAAAAGGTCAGACAAGTTTAACTTGAGACAATGTATGAAAATATCTGGTTTCAACTGTTAATAATGTTTTCCAAATTTAAGCTTTAAATCAAACATTAGATAGAAATTTATTGCTAACCTGAGAACTTTGAATATGAATCACTTTTAAGGATTTTACACAGGAATCAAGCACTTTCCAAACCTTAAAAACTTCAAAAATTGAAATTCAAACACTTTCAAGGATTTCAAGAACCTGCACAAAACTGAAAAACGTATGACGATGTAGGCGTTTCATATCAGTCGATTAGTTTTTTATCTACAATAAATACCTGGAATACTGTCAGACTGGTGGCGGGACCGTTCCCGTTTCATCCACAGTTTTCTCTCCACGATGTTCTTTAGTTTTAGTCAGTTATGAGGCACAGTGGCAAAACCTGAAACTGCTGCTGCGCAAGTTACTCAGCAGGTTGTTGCTAGGCAACCAGAGTGGGAGAGTTGATGCCACCAACATAGCTTAGCTAGTCATGAGAAGATGAGCAGCTAAAGTCTTTCCTTTGCCTACGTCTCCCAGAATGCTTTGCTGACCTCGATCACAGTTCAGTGGAAATTGTTGAATATTATATCTGTTAATTACGTTATAAGAATTTCATGTCAGTAGATGTTGATAATTGTTGACCTGTGTTTTTTTGTTTTAAATATCTGAAATACTGCCAAACCGTTGCCGTGACCTTTCCCATTTTATCCACAGTTTTCCCTCCACACAGTTGTTGCTAGGTAACCAAAGAATGAATGAGTTGCTAGGTAACGAAAGGATTAGTGAGTTAGCCGATTCCATCAACCTAGCTTAGTTAGCAGTGAGAGGTTGAGCGGCTAAGGCCTTTCCTATGCCTACATCTCCCAGAATGCTTTGAAGTTCTGGATCAAAGTTCAGTGAAATTTTTGATTATTCTACCAGATGATTATACATTATTGATTTATCGTTCAGCTGTAGCTCCAACCTAAATGCATTAATAAAATTGAAGCCATTTTGGACGTTTCTACGAACCTTGGTTGGCCGGCACAGGAGGGAGGACTTTAACCTTCGGTTTCCGACCTCTTTTCCCAGGAATTTTGACCGGGACTGGAACCGGTCCAGAAGCCGCGGGCGGCTCCGAGGTTTTCCCACCTGCCGCATTCCTGGGATCTGCGCCGCTCTCCTTCCGGCTGCCCTTCCCCTTGGTGCGCCGCTCCTTCCTCTCCTTGCCCTCCTTGGGCTCTTTGCTCCTCCTCAGCGTCAGCACAGTCGTCTCCTTCTCCTCCTTTTGTCTCTTTGGTTTGCTGCTCTCCTTCTCCTCCTCTTCGGCGTCGACTTTCTCCCACTGCCTCTTGTCCTTTTTCTTCCGTTTCTTCTTCACCCTGCCCCCGCCTCCTCCCTCATCTTCCTCGTTCAAGGAGGCGTGGGACCTGGCGGCGTGCACGCCGACCGCCGCGCAGTGATTGGCCGTCGATGTGCTGCCCACTGGGGTGAGGATCCGGAGCTGGTCCTTGGAGCCGACAACCAGGTGTCCCCTAGGGATTGTGGGAACTGCGGTTTGTGCGATGCTGCCTTGGTCCGAGGCGGCGGCGGCGGCGGGGGAGGCTGGAGGCGGCGTGTGCTTCGGGAGGCCAGTGAACATCTGGAATCAGAAACAAAAAATCAGCTGAGCACCTGAGTCAAGTCGACCCCACCACCTTCTTCAAATCTAACAACACTGGTGTTGAACGCTTGAGCTGCAAAAGTTTTAATTTGTGCCACTATCAATTTAAATATATCAATAAATGTTTCCAGAGGTCATGAAAGGTCATCCAGCCACCTTCTTTAAATCAGATTTATGAGCTGCTGTTATAAAAAGCTGAGGATTGTCATTTAACAGCAAAGTTTTGCTTCCATGTCACCTTCAAAGCAAGATAATTCACTAAAACATCAATAAACAGTTTAAACAGAAAAATAAATAGATTTGCTTGAATAAAAAAAGCTTAGTGGGACACAGAGGTAATAAAACTAGAAACAGTCAAGATTGAAAAATAAAAAGTGACAGTTAGGAGGAAGGATCACTATATGCTGTAAATGTCAAACACTCACATTTAAATAAACTAATCCTAATGATGTAGAAATGTACAATCCCTATAAACAACAAGCACAAAATAATAAAGAAATGAAAGTTATTATTATTATAATCCACAGAGCAGAAGGTGAATTTAGGGAATAAAATCAACTAAATAACAGTGATTCAGCTTCTAATTAAATATCATCACCTAGTGTTTATATTTACAACATTGATGTTAGGAAGAAAGTTTGTAGTAAAGTATATTTTTACATGACACAGAGAATGATTTGTGTGGAATAATAGTGGTGAAACTGGAGAAAAGTCCTATTCTGAGCACGCGCCGTTGTTGCTGTGAATCATGCTGTGACTAAACACCAACATGCAGAATATTCCTCTGTCAGCCTGCAGGATGCTGCAGCCTTTTGGGGCTCACGCAACACGGATGGCGCGGGTGTTAAAACGATTAACCGCCTGAGAGACGTAAACAAACCAAACATATGTGAACCAGGCCAGACTGCTCCGCGCAGAAACATCCAGGATGCTGAAATATTCTGTTTCTATGTTTCTCAGGCACAGAGTGACATTTACAGCAACATGTTATACATCTTCTGATTTAACACCTTGAAATTGGGCTCTGTCTCTTTAAGAAGCTCCTGCTCTTTCTGAAACTCATTCCAACATGGCTCCTCTATTAACCCTTCACGTTAATAGAGTAGTGAAAGTTACTTCTATCAGAAATGTCAGATTAATCTACTACAAATGAATAAATGATACAATAAATGATCAGTGAGGGTGAATAAGAAAACAAATGAAAAGCTGCAGATGAGTTCTCCTTCGTCTTCTTGATTTTTAATTTGTTGGTTGGTGTGAAAAAGTGCTTTCCCCCTTCCTGACGTCCTTTTTTCCCCCACATTGGTCACATTTCAGTGTTTCAGGACACAGACCAATTTAAATATTAGTCAAAGTTTGATTTCTAATCTGTCACATTTTTTTCCGTACTTCAAACTTGAGACTGTATGTGAAACATAATATAAAAGTCAGTGTTTAGAAATCTAAAATTACTAAAATAATTCATTCATATTACTAATAGTTTACAGCAGCCGTAGAGTTTGTGACGTATTGTGCAAGAAAAAAGTTGTTTGCAGTGAGAAAACGTTTCCCTGGATGAAGTTGGTTAAAAGTTGCAGTTACAGCTGCAGAAATGCTCATAAACCCGGGAAGTTTTGTTTATCTGCTGCAGAAGACGCAGCGAGTTTTTCCTGCAACCAGCCAGGGATCGATGCAGCCTGGAGGAACTCCATCCGTCTGACTCCGATCGCTACGCTGCATTGTCTCAGTTTTCTGCATAAACGCTCGCAGTCATAAATATTCATGGCCGGTAGGCGGACCTCAAGGTCAGTGCAGCATGTGGGCAAAAATCCATTTGGATCAAACATGCAGAGAAGCCTCAATAAGCAGCAGATAGACGATTTCAAAGAGCTCAAATCTGCATCCACTGAGGCAGCAGCACTAAAAAAACCAGATGTTTTGAATCAACCATGGAGTCTGTTTGTATTATTCCAGTTTGAATAATTTCAGTTGGCTACAGAGTAAATTTAAAACTTTCTAATACCTTTTCAATGCCACTTTGAAGGAACTTTAGACAGGAAAAACTACAAATATAAGGGATTTAATTTAAGGTAAGTATTTAAGGTCCCTTTGGGACGAAAATAGTATTTTTGAATTGAATTTTTGATTGATGGGGTAACGAGCAAAAACCGTGAACACGGCTTTAGCTTTCTTGCGTATGTCTTTCTTAACCCATGTTTCACCTAGCTTAAAGTTTTTTGTTTTCTGGGGGGCGCGGGGGGGGTTGCGCCTAGCATCATACGGTTTAGCAGCAAAAATGAGCTGTTAGCAAAAAAGGACATCAGCCATCCAACTGGCAAAAATGTTTCACCCAAAACAGACACAAAAAAAGCTAGCTAGCTAGCAGGGTATATTAGCAGCTATTTAGCGATAGCCACAACCACGTAAAGACGGTTACAAAATCAGCCTTCTGTCACCAGAAGAACATTTCCAGGATTAAAAAACTAATGTCTCAGCGAGATCTAGAGAAACTCATCCAACATTTATTTCTGCATTCTGCATCAGAACCAGAACCAAAGATGGAGAAGCAGCATTCAGCTTCTATGCACCACAAATCTGGAACAAACTTCCAGGAAACTCTAAAATAGTCAAAAATCTAAACTAAAAAAACGTTAGAGTTGCTTTTGATTAATGATAACTGAAACATTGACCAACATACTGATGAATATTTGCTTGATGATTTGACAAAATGTAATATTTATTGCTTGTTTAATAACATTACTTTGTGATGTTTTTATGATTAAAGCGCTTTGAACTGCGTTCCTGCTGAAAATGTGCTATAATAATAAAGTTAACTTATTTTAGAGACACAAATTGTCTTCAGTCAGTCACAGAGACTCGCTCAAACCAGAGAGCGTCAGCAGAAATCAGACAATAAATGGTTAAGAAATTAAAAACGTCATTTTGAAAAAAAAGTCCAGACTTTTACAACAATGCAAAAATAAATAAATCATTTTTTTACCATTTTCTTAACTAACATATAGAGAGGTTTACTGAAAATAAAACATATTTAATTTATCCACTCATTATGAGTTGCTTATACAACAGATACTTTCTTCACATCTGATAGCAACGTTTATTTGTCTGTGAGGAATAAACTACCCGCTGAAAATAGCTAAAAAGAAAAGGATTATTTTACATCATGTTGAGCGGATAATTTGCACCGTGATGATGACTCTCACTTCGTCAGGTACAAAATAATCTGAGCTGCAGATGATTAACTCTGTGTCTAATGGCTGCTAAAACCTGCACACACACACACACACACACACACACACACACACACACACACACACACACACACACACACACACACACACACACACACACACACACACACACAGAGTACCAAGCATCAGATGGTGAGCATGAGAGCATAGGACTTTATAACCGTCTCCTCGATCTCGTGACTGCTCCCTGAAAATCCCGGGACGCGTTTGTGATGAAACAGGAGAGAAAAACAGCAGCACAAAGTGAAGCCAGCTTTGCATATTTCCATCATCTCTACACATTTAGCTTGAGAGACGCTTCTTGTGGGTGTAAGTGACTTATTTTTAAGTTTATTTGAACCATAAACAGGAATTTAAATTGGTCAGGAACCACCAAGTTTCTGAAACGCCACGTTTTCACGGTCAGAGGAAGAAAACACTGAGTTATTTGATGAAGAATATTGGAGAAGGCTTTTTAACCTAAAGGCACTGAACAAACAGTCAAGCATGGGGTTGGCAGCATCATGCTATGGGGCTGAAATGATTACATAAAACAAAGAATTAATTTTATATTTTTCAACGTCCTTTCAGATCAACCAGATCAGGAGTGCCCCAAGTGTGGAATGTTTTTTTTTTTTTTTGTCTCCCAAATGCGTGTCAGAAATAAAAATAAAAAATAAAAAAATGACTCAAAGAAAATTAAAATTGTCTATTTTTCTTCTAAAGGCAACAGCCCTTTTAATATTGAGTATCTCTAAAGAGATACAGATTTCATAAAATAAAAAAAGGCAGAGGAGATTTATTCACAGATTATATGCTGTCATGACAGTTTTTACAGTGTGAACTGTAAAAAAATGCTTCAACATATAAATAAATCTTTTTTTATAAAACTTAAATGCTGCAGCTACTTTTCCCACCTCTGAGGGAAAAAAATCCAAATATTTTTCCAAAGTTATTGCAACAAATAGAATCAACACTAGAAATTATAATTTCCTAATAAAAACCTTAAAAATTTGTGAAATACTTTTTAATTTTGGTTCAGTGTGAAATAGAAAAATCCGCCAAGCGAATCAATTGGGTCAGATTGTGTTCTGTTTGCTGTTTGTGCGCTCCGTCCATCTGTACATGAAGTGAGAGGCGGCTCTTCGTCCGTATGTTTTCTGTTCCAATGTCACCAGCACAAGCTGTGGCACATTTCTGCGCTTGGCAAAAGAGGAGAATCTGCACTGAGCTCCAGCCAGAAGCGGCTCGTTACTCTGATTATGAGGAATATTCAATCAGAAACTTCTGAACATGGCTGATGATTAAAAAAAAAACAGTATCCTGAAGGGATTCAGGAAGTTTTTCCATTATCAGAGCAGCTTTTTAAAATTATTTCTGTAATATAATGTGGATTTACCTATTTGTGGATTTTTCTGTGGAATGCAAGTTAAAATTTTTCACAACAAAATCAGCCTGTTTGCTGATTTTTTCATAGATTAGAACTAAAAAATGCAGCTTGGGAAGCTAAAATATGGTGCATTGCTAACTGAGATGCTATTAGACCCACTGATTTGAATCCCCAAAAGTAAAGCAGATTGTAGATCAGAAGTGTCCAAAGTGTGGTCCAGGGGCAGTTTGTGGTCCTTCTAATGATTTTGTTGTGGTCACAAGTCAAGACTGGCAGAAATTTGGCCAATAAAACAGAAAGCAAAAAATGTTTCACCACAGAAGGTTAAAGGGGAATATTATGTGTTTTCCAGGCACATAGTGCCATTTTATAGCATAACCAGGTAACTATGTACAGATTTATAACAACCTTCAGTTGTTATAAAAATTATATATATATATATATATATATATATATATATATAAAAGAAAATTTACTTCTTAATTTAATGCCTTGAAATTGGGCCTCTGTCTCTTTAAAAGCTCGGGCTCTTTCTGAAGCTCCGCCTCCAGGAAGTCATAACAACATGGCTCCTCTATTAACCCTTTAGCAACGTTTTACCAGCGTTTCACTGAAAAGCAGCAGCTCCACCAAGTGTTTGCTAATTGCTGCTGGCTAGTCTGAATGAGCTGAGTGGGAGGAGCTGCACCTCGAAGGCGGGGCTATGTCCAGCCAGGCGTTTTGCAGCTGGATGGTTGCCATGGAGATTAAAGGATTTCTCAAACATGCATGAAAGAATCATGTATGTTTTTGATGAGGGAATGATGTCATAACATGATTTAAATAAAAAAAAGTGACTTTACAAACTAATACTTAACACCCTTCCTCACGATAACTCTTGTTTAAAGAAATGTGATTTAAATGCCACACAGAAACCGCACTTAGCAATATTCTAGAAATTACTCATTTATTGATGCTCTAAATGGAACAAATGTGAAAATAACATTTTCAATAATACTGGCAGTTTGGGGTTTTATCTACATTATTAATTATAATCTAACAGGACAACAATAAATCAAAATTCATCAAAATGAATTTTCACAAAAAAACACACCAATTTTTAATTATATACGGATTTCTTAAAAAATGTAGTTATTATTGAAGAAGTATGTTTGTGTCCCATCAGTAGTTTAAATTTGCCAGTTTTGGCCAAAAAGGCCGAACATTTGGCCGCTGTATTAAAGCATATTAAGGTATATTTGGTGTTTAGCCCTAAAAAGCATTTTAACCTATTAGCAACCTTGGGGATGTTATTACAACGAAGCACCAGGTGCACCAATACAGCAGAAAGTGTATTCTTTGGGTTTACATAAATGCGTCTAACACTTGAACTCAAATACTAAATGTTGCTTTTCTGCTTTAAATAAAAATAATTCAATTGTCATACGAATTTATTTTAAGGTACTTTTGGACCAAACTGTGATGTTAGGAAGGAGCAGGATTTTTCTCAAGGTCGAAAAACGTGATAAAAAAGCACCCCATATTGAAAATTTAAGAAAATACCCCTGTAATATACCTAAATAATTTTCAACTAAATTAATTAATTGATAGTTAAACCTTATCTGCTTTAATTATCAATCATCTGGTTGATAATGATCCGATGTAGCAGCTGGATGATTGACGAACGGCTGCATTTATGCAGAAAGTGTGACTGCCTGGTGTCGTGAGACCCATGCAGATGCGCAAACAGACGTTCACACAGGTATCATAAATCATCACACACACACACACACACACACACACAAACACACACACGCACGCAGGCTTGAAAAGCTAGCCACGTGTCAAACTGTTCAACCCGAAGTTGAACCTTTGTACCAGCAGCCAGTTCATAACCAATCAAAACATAAACCTGTACAAAAAACAACAAAAAACAAAAATCTGAAAATGAGTTGGACTTTAAGAAAATATTTTAAAAATCTCTTGCATCTCAACAAGAACAATTAAAAAAACAACAACAACATGACGTGGTAATGAGGCAACACGAACAGGAACGCAGGCACACACACGGCGAGCTGCGCCGCCTCATCGTCAGTCCGTTTGAGGAGCGGGTATCAAGGCTGTTGCCATGGAAACTGGCTCCCATTGCCAGCGCTGCCGCTGCTGCTGCTGCTGTTGGGATACGGGACGAGTCAGACGTAAACACGCGGTCACCACGGTAACCCGTTCGATGCCATCTACGTGGACCGACTCCCTCTTTTGTCCACCTCTGACGTGAAACTGGATGTCAGAAGCTTCATGTGATTTATTTCCCAGTCAATTATTAAACCATTATTTATAAAAACTTACTATGGAGAGATACTAACAGGTAAGTTTGGTTTAGAATAGAATAGAATAGAAACATCCTTTATCGTCCTAATAATCAGATGTCACAGCAGCAAGTTAAGGTAACAGAAAATATAAAAATATGAAAAACAGACTGCACAGTACAGAGAAATTATATATAAAATAATAAGTAAAAGCAATGTGCAGCTGAGGGGGTTCAGTTAGGAAAGTACATATAGCTGAAACTATTAATCGGTTTAATCGTGATTAATCGTTTATTTAAATAATCGTCAACTAATTTAGGAATTATTTAATAAGGGAATGGATTATTTGTTTTTGGATTTTCTTATGCATTTCTAATATTGTATAAAATAATCTAAGCGATTAAATAAAAATCTGCACAATGTCCCATTTTTTAAGTCGACTAACCACGAGAGTAAAATGATTGTCAGAATAAATTGATTAATCGTCTGAATAACTGATCAATCGTCTGACTAATCGATTAATCATGAAAATAAATTGATTAATCATTTGAATAATTGGAATGTGCCAATAACAGATTTAAAAGCTGTTTATTAGAAGAGGTTATGCTTAAAAAGTCCAACAGGAGATGGGAGGAAGGATCTAAGTTAACGCCTTTATGAAACCTTTACATCATTAAAGATCCAAAACATAAAACCATATTAACAGGAAAAACAGATATTTTTCTAAATTTTTGGGTTGTCAGTTGTTTTCTACTTTGTTGGCCCAATCTTTGCCAAACTTGACTTGTGGTCAGGGACCTAACAAAATAATTTCAAGGGCCACGAATGGCCCCTGGACCACACTTTGAACACCTCTGATCTAGACGATGTTCATCAGATGCGATAGATGGAAATAACTAAATCTCCTTTTCTAATGGCTTTATTTTCAAGAAGATTTGATTTTGTTTGGTAATACGTTGATATTATCAATTCTTCTTGCCGAGCCTTCAGGAAAAAAGTTATTCAACGTTTCAGAAAAACATTAAATGTCGTTTTTTAGATAATTCTGATTCTGTGTAAAACTAAAAAAGGACAAAGTGTCGTTCTGTTGACTTCTGTTAGACGTGTCGAGGCGTGCGCTGCTCTAATCCAGCTTCCTTCAGCCTGAACAAGCCTCCACAAAGCAACCCAGGCCAAACAAGCACTTCTCTCCTTCTATGTCTCGACCCCCAGGCTGAGAAAAGGTCAAAGGGCGATTCTCCAGAGGTCAGAACGGATTTCACCAAGAAAACGACCAAATTACCCAGTAAGAGTCCGACTCAACTCTAATCCAGACACAAGCAGGTCAGACCTGATGACCAAATTTAAACCAGAGTCAAAGACGCCAGAGGAAAAAGATTGAGCATATTTTAGTCTGTAAATTACAACAGCATATTAGAAAACAAATTATTCCATTTCCACTGAAAAATTCTAGATTCAAAAGTTGTTTTTCTTTTCTAGAGAATGTCAGATTAATCTCAAGTAAAACATTTTCTGGCAAATTTTTCAGCTTCCAACTCAGGATTTTCAGAATTTTTTTCTCACAAATGTTTAACCTTTGAAACTCAGAAATTTCCATGTTTTTTCTATGAAATCTCTGAGATTAATCTGAAAAATTCTTAGTTCTTTTTCTAGCATTTTGACTTTTCAAACTTAAATATTCTTGGATTTTATTTTTTTTTATTTCTGAGATTAATCTCAAAGTTGTTTTTTCTAGCAAATTTTCAGCTTTCGAAATTCAGGGTATATACATGTTTTTCTAGAAAAATTCTGAGATTAGTCTCAAAATTTTATTTCCTTCTAGCAAATTTTCAGCTTTCGAAATTCAGGACATTTACATGTTTTTCTAGAAAAATTCTGAGTCTCAAAATTTTATTTCATTCTAGCAAATTTTCAACTTTTCAAGTTCAGAAATTTCTAAATTTTCCTAGGAAATTTTCTGAGACTAATCTCATATTTCTAGTTTTTTCTCTAGTAAGTTTTAAACTTTTGAAACAGAAATTTTCACACATTTTTCTAGAAATTTTATAAGAACAATCTCAAATTTTGATTAGCTTTTCTAGCAAACTTTCATGTTTTCAAGCTCAGAAATTTCAAACAAATTTTCTAGAAAATTTCTGAGATTAATCTAAAATTTCTGAGGCTTTTGGTGGAAACTGCTTCCTGTTTTTCTAACTATAGTGGTTCTAATACGTCATTGTAAAATCTTACAGAAATCCACATTTTAAGCTCCGATTAGAAATTCTTCGTTTTGTTTTTTTACCGAGGTTTCAGAGACAAACATCCACACGGGCTGCGGTGATGAGCTGCAGCGTTGGGCCTGATAGTCGGGGGAAGTCGAGCAAACACGATTGAGAGGAGCTGCCCGCAATCACATCGGCTATGAATCAATAATCCTGCCTCACACAGCACCAAACACACACACACACACAAACACACACGCACGCACGCACCCGGTCCGTCTCTCCTTCACAAATATAGACCATGAACACTGCAGTTCCATCGATGCTGAAACCTCCTTTCACAGTCGCTACAGAAAGCTGAATTAATGAATTACTGAATTAATTGGTGAACACAGGAAACACTTCTGACCTCCTTCTGACTGAAAGTTTTCTCACAGGAAATAAAACCAAAACGTTGCACTTTTCATTACAATCAGGCGTTCGTTTCATTTACTTTCTTTTTAAACTTAGAGAAACTAACAGAATCATAACAACAATAACAGATCAGAGTTTTGTATAATAAAATCCACAATTTCACTGTTAAAGGCTGCATGGACATCAGGTGTGAATGCAAAATCAGACAAAAAACTCAAAATCTGTCTGCCTACAAACCTTGGTCTCGGTTCACTTGAAGTGAACTCTGGTTTGGTTCAAATGCATATGTGAACACTAAGCGGACCAGAAACTGCACCAAAAGCAGGAAGTAGACTACAGCGCAGGGTATTCTGGGTAAATACAACCAAAACAAATGTGCTAGGCTACCGCTAGCAGGAAAAACAGCTTGTGGTCTTTAGAGACAGACAAAAGAAAATATTAGACAATCTAACGCTACTCCATTTTTGTTTCCATTTCTTGAAGAAGGAAATTGTGCTTTGTGTCTTCCTGGAAGACAAGTTTTTGTGTTGTTTCCTTCAGTGGTTCTTGGTGCAGCGCCCCCGCAGGTGAGGAGGGGAACATGTTGCTCAAAGTGTTTGGTTTGACTCTGTGTGAAAAAGAACCACAGCAGCTGGAAATGCAACAAATGTCGCAGTTTTGATCCCCAGTTGAACCGAGTCTCTCAGACCATCAGGAGCCTAAACCTGGACAACCTGTATTTACCATCACGGTGCATAAAAACTATAATAATTAGAATAAGCGATGTAGATCGAAAACTGGAAATGAACTTTGCGTGTTAGCATGTTTAGTTTCTGACTGAACAAATTTATTCTTAGCATAAGAACAGCTTTGTGTCACTTTCTTTCGAAATGCTTGCTATTTCAAGCCAGGCTTAATGAAAACTGAAGTAAGTTTTCAGTGAAAGTCTTTGGATAAATGTGTTTCTGCTTAGCTTGGTAATAAAAAAACCAATACTTTGTGATGTACTACTTAAAGAAAATTATGTTATAAATAAAAAACTCTCCATCTGCATTGTGCTGGACAGGTAAAATTTGTATCACTCTTGAACTGCAGTTTGGTGCCGCATAGACGTCAGTCCACAAATGAACTGAATACTTACAGAATACAATAAAGAATATAAACTCTAACAACCAGTGGCTTCAAACAAAATGTTTAGCAAAGTAACGGCTGAATTCAGCTGCTTCCGTTTGAACCAACAGATCAGCTGCGTTTCTGACAGAAAGGAGCCATAAAAACATTAATTTTGTTTGTTTACAGCGGCGGCCATCTCTGCACGTTTCCACGCTTAGATCGCTGTGTGGCGATGACATAACCGCTCCGTTTGAAGATGCTGCAGGTAGATAAACAACTGAACAAACGGTGCAAACAAAACGAGACGTCAGCTAAAGTCTCCTCACATCTGCACTGTAAAAAGTCAACAGCGCTGGACACAAACAGCAGAGCGTCAGGGATTTAGTTGGTTACAGCTTCATGAGGAACAAAAACAAATCAATCCGTCTGTTTTCAACTAATCAAAGAATAAAAAAGTTCTGTTTGTTTTGTTTTTTTTTGCCAAAATCTGTTACCTGTTGAATCTGTTACAAAAAGAACAAAAAAGTTTTTGTTTTTCACATTTTCAATTTCAGTTTAAGAATAAAAAATAAGAATTGAAAACTTTGAGTTTGATTTTAATATTTTTTTACTCAGGTTTTTCGTGACCCAGAAATGATTCTACAAAACTGCAGATTAACAGAAAATCCTGTAAGATGGAGGTGGGCAATATGAACGTTTAAATTTATCCCAATTTTTTTGTGGTACTTTGTGATAAAGATAAAAATGATTACAAAAAACATTTATTACTTCTTTGGTGCCACTTGATATTAAAATGGCTAAAAAGTAGTTCACAGATGTTATTAACTCCACTCTTAGCACATAATAACTCATTAATAACTGTTCATTATGCATTAATTAGGGACACACGGAGACAAAATCTGCTGTACAATCACCAAATGTAATCCATATTCAATCCACTTAAATGAGTAAATAAATACACTTATTTAATGTAAACAAACATTCTTATGATTATTCTTGTTTGTTGAAACTCTTCCGCTAATAGTGAAGCTAATTTGCTAACATTAGCACACTTAGCTTCAACGAGCTTCCAGATTAATTCTAAATGATCATTTAATTTATTAATTTGAATCTTCCAGTTGAATGAAGTTCAACATCTGTGTTGAAGTTTTGGTAATTAATCGTTAATAATTCTTCATGTAGTTAGAAGTTCATAGTTATGCTCTTATTTTGAAGTCTGTTTACACAGTTCTACTTCCTCAATTAAAGTTCTTTCTCTTTTTTCTCCCAAATAGTTTATTTCAAGCAAGATATGAACATAAATATAATATTTTAAAGCATTAGAGAATGTGTAAATTATAACATTAGTGTATAATCTAAATTGAAGTTAATGCTTTAGCATTAGCTTCTGCTAACTACTGTGTCAGGTTAGTGTTTTAAGGTTAGCACAACTAACTTTGTAGCTAATCTTATAAATTATCATTTGTTTTCTTACTTTTTAATACATTTTGTTTCTCTGCAGTAATGCATAAGCCTGAGCTGAAACCTCTTCCAATGTCTTAAAATAATTATGAGTAAATAAAATAATAAGCTGGAGGGTAAACGCATTAAAGAAAGATTAGTATGAGTGTGCTGGCTAAAAAAAACAGCAGCGTCATCTCCAGAAAACCCACTAAAAACTCTGACTCATCTTTCAGCTCGGCCTGACTCATGATTATAAACAAGCATCATCCAAAGCGAGCAAAATATCAAAATATCAACAAAAAAAAAAAATTACAATGAAGATGTAACACCAACCACACAGATCCAAACAACGCCAAGCTGAAAACATCCCTCATATGATTTCCCATAATCCTCTTTAGGAATTAGTTAGGAAAACTCACACAGCAGTAATCCAGGTTTAACTGGGTGTTAAACTGGATTAAACGGAGTATGTGTGAGATTTACCTGATCATTCGTATCAAACTGGAGGTTAAATTCAGTAAAGTGGAAGTACAAACCTGCTGCTTGTCCTTCTTGAGGATTTTCATCTTCTATCCGTTCACAGCATCTGTCAACAGAAACAAGTAAATCTGATTATTAAACATTAATAAACTATCTGAGAGGGAGAAATAAAGCAAACTTGGGTTAAATTAATCTAAAAACAACAAATGTTTAGAAATGTGAAATAAACCTGAGTTTACCAAAGATTAAAGCTAAACATCCAACTTTCCATCCATTTTCTTCTGCTTATGAGACCAGAAATTGATCACCACCCTGATCCATTTCTTGATTAATCGATTAGTAAGTGGATACCAAAATGTGCTTAATAATACTTTTTTTTTCTTTTTTATAAAATTTGAACCAACTGAAAGGAAATCTGTCGGTAGAATATATCTACAGGCAAAGAACAGTTTTTTAATCTTAATTCCAAAGTGTTTCTATGCTTTGTAATATTTTAGCTTAATTGCAGCTCTAAGTTTGTTGTTCAGTCACCAAATGGCCTTTTTTGAGTCAATACACTCAAAAACTATTTTTTTTTTGTTTCCTTTATTTAACCAGGTAAACCCCATTGAGATCTAGATCTCATTTTCAAGGGGGACCTGGGCAGAAGTCTGCAGTACACAGCAACCTGGTTACAAAACAAAATTGAATTATTACATATACACAAATATAAAACAGAATAAAACAATTTAAAAACAGTGACACTGTTTAAAAGATTCTCGTTTATTGTCCAGCCCAGTTAACGTAGAGAGAATTAAACAAGTTTGGTGGAATCAACTCACTCACTCAATCTTTGGTTACCTAGCAACTCTCTCTCTCTCTTTGGTTACCTAGCAACAACCCTTTACCCTTTACTAATGGCCCGGTCCGTTTCGGACCGGGCCATTAGTGATGATTAGTTTTCATCACTAATCTGCACAAAACTTTGTCAATATCAGCCATTTCGTAATTCATTAAATAAGAAACGTAAGTTTCTTCATCTTGCTTATTTTTACTGACTGTTGGAAAGAAACGTTAAGTGTGCATTACCGCCACCTACTGGTATGGAGTACGCCTCAAAATGTTTTATTTTACACAAGTATTATCGTGTAAACTGTGTTTTCCAAAAAAAAAAAAAAAACTTAATTAAAATGTGAATACTTCAACTATCTGAATTTCCCTGTATTCTATTTATTAAATTAAACGTGTCTTTATTTCTCCTAAATTCCTCTGACAATCTCATTTCTATCTCATATCTTCTACATACTAAAATAATATGTTCTTTGTCTCATTTCCTGTTATTGAACGATATCCACCAATGTCAAATTTATTTATATAGCGCTTTAAAAACCAGGTTTAAAACTGCAAAGTGCTGTACAAAAATTATAAAATAAGTTGATGAAAAGAAAAATAATACAAGAAAAAATATATGTATAATGTTAAAATACTAAGAGTAATAAGTAAACAAACAAACAAACAAACATCACAACAGAAGAGCTTCGATATCAGGCTTATTAAATGTCAAAGAATAAAAATGAGTTTTAAGAAGCGATTTAAACTGATCCAGGCTGTGGGCAGATCTAATCTGGAAAGGTAGATTATTCCAGAGAACAGGAGCAGCAACAGAGAAAACCCGATCATCTTTTCTCTTAAGCCGAGTCCGAGGAACATTTAGTAGCAGCTGATTACTGGATCTTAAAGTTCTGGACACAGAATGAAGTTTCAAAAGATCCTGAAGATAAGGAGGAGCCAACCCATTTAAAACTTCTTAAAAGAATCTTAAAGTCTATTCGATGTAAAACAAGCAGCCAGTGTAAGGAGGCCAATATGGGCCTTATATGGTCACATTTCCGGGTGCCGGTAGAAGCCGACCTGCTGCATTCTGGATCGCTGCGTCAGGGATTTATCCATAAACGGTTTTCCTGAAGTGGTAAGTTGTTTCTCTATCATGAGCACATTTAGAAGCGCATACACAACGGTGATTGACAGCGCTAAGACCTGCCTCAGGTCTCTGATTGGTTGTTTTTGGTTGGGAGCGGTGCAGGAAATTGATCTTTTCACAGATTTTCTGTCTCATAAACTGTGACAGTATAAAATATTTTTAAAACTTTTTTTATGAAAGTTATTCACTGCGGCTTCAACTGTGATTCGGTGGAAATTGAAAAACAAGTGGGATTTTTTTTAAACTTATTTTTAAGTTGCTACACTGAAAGTCAAGGAAAACTGTATTTCTTTGCATCTTAAGCTTCGTAAGCAAACCAAAAACATCTTCATTCATCAAAATGAATCATGATAAATTAAAATTAGCTCAATATTTTTAATTCTGATGATTCATATTTGCTGAAGGCTAATTTTGTTTAGAGATTTCATAATCCATATTAGTTATGGTTTCAGTTATGTGTGTTTTTATATTTCAGAATCATTTATACTTTTTGTTTGTTGTGTTTTATTTCAGATATTTAAAATATCTTCCAGTTAAATTACATTTTACAGACCGAACCGCACCGTTATGGGGGTTATTTGTCGCTCCAGCCACGACAATTTAGCTGACCTTAGTATTTCCTGTTTTATCTTGGTCATTATTATTACATTTAGTGTTGATATGTGTGTGATAGGCGAGACATTTATAGAAATACAGAACTAATGGGTTCAATATGGAATGCAACATTTAACAGCCAAATACGGGACGATTCTGTATTTTACGGGATGGATGGCCACCCTGGTTCCAGAGTGCAATGGTTCTAAAACGAACCGGTGTTTGTTGTCTTGTAAACAGAATAAATGGATCTTCTCTGTCAGGAAATCCTGAGCTCATGCACAGTATGAGACAAAACATATCTGCTTCCTAAGACACAGAAAAAGAAACTACCGATGATGCCGGCGTTAAGACGATTCGAGTTTCCCCGTCAGGTCCAGTCCCCCAGAAGCTCCTCGCCGCTCCGCACAATTACAAACCAGACAATTTCTGAAATTTAAACGGGGCCTGCCAAAGTGTGCCCGTCGGTTGGAACCCAGCGTTCTGATGCTAAAACTTAGCATCAGTGCTAAAGGAAGCTACAACAGTTAACAGCATTTGGAGTATCAACATTTTGTTGACAAACATGAACTCAGTCCATTCAGTGTTCAAACATTAGTGTACAAGTTAAAATGATCCAAAATCCTAATATTAGCCTAAACGTGACATGTGGGGCATCACAAGCATGTCGTCTTACTTTGACTTGCTCCATTCAGCTAATGAATAAAAAGCTAAACTGCTTATTTAATGGAAAAGGCAGTGCTGCCACTAGTGCGAGGCACTGCACTGCTAATGCTAGGCTGCTCAGGCCTAATAATGAAAGGTTTCTGATGCACTTTTGCTTTGAGTTTGGTAAAAATCTGAAAAATATTAGAGACACGTGTGATGCAGAAACAGAGAACATCTGCTAATCCTTACACTTTCTGTTGAAAACTGTTCTCACCACCAATGAACTCAGCGCTTTTTTCAAACATGATTACATTTACAAGCTTGATTTAAACAAAGTCTACACTACAAGTTTCCAAATTCCCATAAAAATCAGTCTGATTAAAAATGCTAAAGTATTTATTGTGATTTGTCATCTGATTGGTGTAGAAATGGGATCCCTAAATTAGATCCATTTGGGGATAATAAGCCTCGTTCAAAAAGAGGCGTTCACATTTTTGTGTCCAACACTGAAGCAACAGGAACTGGATTTGGGTCACTCTTTCTTTCTTCAAAAACATTTGTTGCATTAAGTATAAGCATTTCTGATCCTAGTTTCCTTAAAATTAACAAGAAGCATGGTTATATTTGCCATTAAATTAAAGTGAAAACAGAAAAGGTGGGTAATGAAAGAAAAATACTTTATGTTCCATTTCGGGAAGATTTTAATTTGTTTAAGGTTGTGTTCACACCTGGTAGTCTGGTATATTCTGATTGACTCAGATCTAAAATTGAAACATTTGTTACATTTACAGCTGCTGTGGAAAACCAGTGAAACCAACCAAACCTTTGGAAAGCCTGTTCCCCTCGTCGCCTGTGGTGGCGCTGCACCAAGGACCACTAAAGGAACCAACACAAAAGCCTCTGAAGAAGAAGACAAGCGCAACTTTCTTCTTTACAAAATGTAAACAAAAATGGAGTGGCATCAGATTTTAGCAGTTGTAGGATTTCTCTTATGTCTCTGGTAAAAGCTATCACTAGCCTAGCGCATTTGTTTTGGTTATATTTACCCAGAATGCCCTGTGCTGTAGTCCACTTCCTGCTTTTGGAGCAGTCTCCAATCTGCTTGGTGTTTATATATCCATTCAAACAGCACCAGAGTTCACTTTAATCAAAAAGAGAGCAATGTTTTTAGGTGAACCAGAGTTCAATTACGCATTCACACTTCCTCAAGCAAACCGAACTTTGACTAGGCCAGAGGTCTGCAACCTTTAAAGTCAAAAAAGCCAGTTTTACCCTCAATTCAGTTAAATAAAACTAATTTAGAGACAAAAATATCAAACAATTTGTGAAAACACTGCTTATAATTTTTCTTAAACGTCTAGTAGGGGCAGGCGATATGAAAGTTTAATTTTATCCTGATGTTTTGTATTCCTACCGATAATAACAAAACTATTTAGGGAACTGCATGTCTCAGCATTCATAGCGCCACAAATGTACTGATCTTTATTGATGCTCTCATGGACAAAAACTGGAGAGAAAGTAGTTAAAATAAAATTTTAATAAGTTTTTTGAACATTATATAAAATTTATTGTGACGATAATTTTAATTCTTAACATAAGGATTTTTCCACTAAACGATAAATGATTCAATAAATGATAACTGCCCATCCTTAAAATCAAGTAAAGCAAATTAGTTCGTTTTATTTCTGTTTTTAGGTTTTAAGCTAGAGGAAAACAACTTTTTTTGCAATCAACTGTATAGATATATTTCATTCTATGTGATGTAAATAAAATAAATAAACATTACTGTTTCAGCTCATGAGGGAAAATCTGTTGGAAGGACAACTATTACTCATGCACTCCACAAACCTGGCTTCTGTGAACTATTTGCATGATTAAAAACAACTGTCTGCCACACGCCTCAAGTTTTCCACAAGCAGTGGCGGAAAAACGCCCTGAATGTGCCTTGCTAACTGTGAGGAAAAACAAAAGGGTGGTGGAAGCACCATGCTGTGGGGACGACCTTCACTCTTAAGCAGGAACAAGTTGCTACTTGTTTTGTTTATGATTTTTTTTCACAATTATTCCCTCTTTTTTTGGATGCTGAGCAGTTGGATTAATTTTTTCCACTCCTACTTTTTAAGCTTTTATGCATTTGTTATGATGCGTAACCGTGGAAACAAGGTGGGGGTTTTTTTTTACAGCGTATTAGCATCTCATAAGCTCAAATTACACCTAAGCCAAGAACCCCAGAGGAGTTGGAAAAAGACGCTTCATGGATGCAGAGCAGAGAGACATCATCTCTCCGACTCCAACATCTTTTCTACCCAAACGGACAGAAAATATGTCAAAAGAGGAGCAGCAAAAGCAAATGAAATGGATTAGCAGCTGGTGGTGTCATCCATGACAGGTTACTGTCATTCAGCAACCGTCTTAAGTCAGAGGCCTCTTTAGATTCGCTGCAAGACTGACTGCTACTGGAGATCCTTCCTGACCACAGCATCACCATCCATGACGACTGTTTCAGGGTACGAGTTATGACAACATCCAAGGCCAGGCATGATAACAAATGTTACACGGCGATAAACTGTCCCATAAGTTATTACGATAAATGATAATATTGTCGTTTTGAGAAGCATAACAACAATATTGACATTATAATGCAAAAACACATTCTAAAACATAAATAAAATTTAAATTCTAATGTACATTTAACATTGAAACTGGAAGACATACGGATACAAAATAAATAAACAACAAATAAAATGGATTATGAAGTCTCTGTAAGAAAATTATCCTTTAAAAAAAGGACGATTTAAGACCAAAACAATGGAGTTTTGGTCTCAACCCTATTGTTTCTAGTAGAAAGAGAGAAAAACGATAAATCATGTAAATGGAGGTTATTGAATTTGTTTTAATTTGTCATGTGATTAATTGATTTATTGCTTACTGTGACGGTTTTGCTTAGAAGCCAAGAAGGATACAACTAGCATGTGGAAGAATGGAGAATCCTTCATTTTGTGTTGGATTTAAAACCAACAATATGATACAAGATATCAGTATCAACATCAGTATCGGCCGATATTAGATTTCCAACATTTATTTCCATCTTGTTGCCGTTTGTTTCTGGAGGTGAAGGGAGGAAGTTGCCATTTGTCATGTGACAGCAGAAGTGATGCAGCAAAGGATTGTGGGAAGTTTAACTGAAGAACCGAGGAGTGAGCGGGGTAGACATTTTTTTTTTCAAAGTTGTGAAAAGGTTAGCAAAATATAAATAATATTGGTAAATATCGGTTAGTGCCATCAACTCACTCACTCTTTGGTTACCTAGCAGCTCACTCACTCTGATTACCTAGCAACGACCTGTTGAGTAACTTGCTCAGCAGCAGGTTGAGGTTTTGCCACTAACTGCTTAAAAATAAACAATGTAGTGGAGTTAAAACTGTGACTAAATAGGAAAAGTTATGCCACAAACTTGGCAGCATTTAAGATATTTAAAACAAAATCACAAATCAGTAATTATTGATATCCACTGATATGAAATACGTATATCATGATACGTTTTTCCAGTCATATCGTCCATAACGGTAACATAAATATCGGCCCAAATTTTCAAATAGAAAACAAGCTTTTTTCTTTCTCTCTCTTTATGCATAATAGAAAATAAAAATAGCAAACTGGATAACTCTAGCAGCATGTAACATATGCCTGTTTGCATTCAGACAGGAGTGAGGTGTGTTAGCATTCAGCTGCCATCCTTTGTCTCCAACACCTGGTCAGGTGTGCGTGAGCTCTCCCGCACACCTGGCTGCTGTAATGAGTCAGGAGGCTAAGAGGCTAATAAGAGCCTAGCCGTCCTCAAACCTCTTTTTAATGAAGGCTAGCAGCGGCGGGGGCTAACGCGGCTAGCTGCCACAAGTTGGGAGAGCTGGCTAAGGATGGGAAGAGAAGTTCGCGGTGAGAAGAACCGAAAACCGGGAGGGAGAAGCAGCGGAAAAAACCGGGAGGAAGGAGAAACGGAGACAGAGAGTCCTGTTTGGTGTTAGCCCCCGCAGCTAGCTCAGAGCTAGCTTCTGTAATGTCACTGCATCGCTGCTGTAAATACATCCCAACAGCCGCCTGTCTCCTTTACACGTGTGGACAGCCGCTAAAAACTCCTTCTTCCCGGGGAGAGAAAAGCCTCTCCCCCCGGCGGACAGCTCACCTGCTCCGGACTCCCGGCCGCAGTCTCACCCCGGCGAGCCCGAGAAGCGGAGAAAAAGAGGCGCCCGTTGCTTTTTTTATTTCCAAGGACACAAAATCGCCATGACAGTTTAGAAAAATGCATAAAAAATTAGCACGCAACGGAGAGGGAGGGAGAGCGGGATGGGAGGGAGGGAGAAAAGAGGAGTGGAATATCTATTTAATCCACATAAAGCTTCCAGCAGCCCGCACCGCGTTCACCCTGGATGCGGGACTCCAGCTCCCGTCTGCACCCGCAAACATCATCCCCCCGCATCCCCAACTTAGAGGACGATTCTTACCTAAAATGGCCTCTGCAGCAGCCAAAACACAAACAGCCTTTTTTTAAATTTCACTGGGAAGTTTGGCTGCTGCAGCCAGCCTAACCTCGGCTCTCCGGATCTCACATTTTCCATTGGCTGCAGCCTTTAGCGCAGCTGGCTTCCCGCATGTTTCCATTGGTCCCGCAGCTGTCACGCAAAGCAAGCCGAGCCGGGTTTGTCTGAGAGCTATCGCGGCACCCCCGGGCTGTTTCTTTTTTCTTTTTTTTTTCCACCCTTCTCACTGAATCGCATTGCTGTGTGTCTGGGTTTTGTTCTTACCGCAGAGCTGCGGGAGGATCCAGTCCGCTTCCCACCGCAGGATCCGCCGTTCCCCCCTCTAATGCAACAAAGCCGAGGGGTTTGCATTTCTCCGCCGCTGCCTGCTGCATCCACCAATCATGTCGCTTTTTGCTCCTCCATCATTGCCGGGTCTGAAGGGCGGAAGGAAAGAAAAGCAAAGCGGCATTCCAGGTTCCGCTTCCCGGATGCTCAGCCTGGCTGCGGGGCTGGAAACCGCTGGAAGTCGGTGCTCCGGCTTACGGTCATTGTAGGTAGGAAGAAAGGAGCAAATTTCCGCCAAAAAACCTTCAATTTTTTACATTAGGGTAAGACATTTTCTAGAAAAAAGTTGGAGATTCTTTGAGCTCAGAAGCTGTAAATGTGCAAGAAAAAACTCGGAAATTTTTAGATTAATTTCAGAAATTTTCCAGAAAAAAAAAACTTGGAACTTTTTCTAGAAAATATCTAAAAACTCAAACAAAGCAAAATAAAAATTTGATTAATCTTAGAAATTTTCAATAAAAGTTTGGAGATTCTCTGAACTCAAAAAGTAGACAATTTGCAAGGAAAAAAATCAAAAATTGTGATACTAATGAATCTCAGAAATTTTCTGGGAAAATTTTGAAAATTTCTGAACTATAACAGTTGAAAATGTTGAGAAAAAATTCAAACTTTGAGATTAATCTCAGAAATGTTATAGAAAAAACAAGCACATTTCCTGATCTCAAAAAATTTGTAAGAAAAAGAAATGAAATTTTTTAGATTATTCAGAAATTTTCTAGAAACAAACTTGGAAATTTCAGAACTTAAATGGTTGTAAATGTTTGAGGGGAAAAAACTCAAATATTGAGATTAATCTTAAAAAATTTAGAGGGGGGACAAGAATATTTGCTGAAAATTTGTACATTTGTTATTAAAAATATCTGAAATTTTTAGATTAACAAATCTCAGAAATATTTTAGAAAAACCTTTGCAGGAAAAAAAAAATCAAATTTTGAGATTTCTCTTAGAAAGTTTCTAGAAAAATGTTGGTGATTCTCAAGAGTTCAGAAAGTTCTACATTTCCAGGAATAAACGCAAAATTCAAGATTAATGAATCTCAAGTTTTCTAGAAAAATCTTGGATATTTCTGAGGTCCGAAAGTCATAAATGTGCAAGATCATACAAATTTTGAGATTGATCTAAAAAACTTGGTCATTCTTTGAACTCAAAAACTTGTGCATTTGTGAGGAGAAAAAAAATTAATTTTGTGATTATTCTAAAATTTTCTTGAAGCTAAAAACAATTTAATTTTCTTGGAAAAATTTTCAATAGTCAAAAATTTGAAACTCAGAAATTTTCAAGGTTTTTCCAGATTTCGGAGATTTAATAATCATCTAATCTAACATTTTGAGCTCAGAATCTCCCAATTTTTTTTGTAGAAACTTTCTGCGAGTTTTTTTAGAAACTTTTTTTTAGCTCAATCTAAAAATTTCTGAATTTTTTTTTTGGCAAAAAAATTACTTTTTTCCTACTGTCTTGTTCTTCTATGGCCCTGTTGTCACCTTTCAGCGGAACTTTTACGCTTTTTTTTTTTTTTTTTTTTTTTACCTACAATGTACCGTCCATAGGTACAAGAAAACATTTTATCTCTGTCAGTTTCACCTGCAGAGCAAATATTCTCCAATCAGTTCCTATTCTGTCAATAAAAACATATAAATCAGTGTTCATGCATTGGCTTTGCATTTTTACATTTCCTGACAAAAAAAACAAACAAGTGTCAAAGTTGAATTTCTATGACCAACCCTTGCATCAAAATCTAACATGGCTGCCATGTTAGATAATGATCAATATTATCTGATATTGATAATGTGTCTGTTGTTATTGATTTATTGCCCAGCCCCAAAGTTAATCAAATGTTTGCTCTGTCCATGAATCTCATTAAGACGCTCTGGACTGCTGAATTTTATTATTTCATTTTCATTTTTAGGTCTTAAAGACCTGACACAAGAGAATTAATACATTTCCTTAAATGGAACATTGTTTTTCCAATCCAATTTTATTTATGAAGCACTTAAAAAAACATAGAAAAATAAGGATAAAATACTAAATTTGATCAAAAAGACAAAGCTAAAATTACAATTGCAAATATTAAGAACAGTTAAAGGAGAAAGACAATGAATTCAACAACTCACATGACGTCATGTTTTTATTGAAAGTGACAAAAAAGCACATAGTTGCAACCAAAAAATATTTTTTCAACTCTTAACGTTAAAAAATATTCTGTTTTAAGACGTTGCTTATTCACTAACTGATTGATGCAACAATAATTAATCCCAAATTACCTTGGTAATAAGAGGCTAACATTAAGCTTCTGAAATATTCCCAACCTCAATTAATCTGAACGTTTGTGGACTTTGTTTAGAAAACGAGTTCAATACAGCAACAGTTAACATTTAGATGTAAAATTAGCTAAAATGCACAACATTAATAAGTCAAAATCATATATAAAACGTAAAATTCCCGTCTGGTTTTATTTGTCTGATATGCTAAAGCTTCGTACTTGTAAAAAAAAAAAAAAAAAACAGAGCTGATCCTAACACCGCAGTTAAACATGGCAACAGAGAAAAAGGGGTGGAGCTGTCAGTTACTGGTTGCTATGGTAACCGCCAGTGGTCAAGAGCATTGTTTAAGTTAATACAGCAATAAATGTCTGGAGAAAACAATTTCTCAACTAAACAAAAGAAACAACCTTTCATATTGCTCAACTTTCTATCGGTAACATCTACTGAGAATTTCAGTCAGTAGATGACTGAATTTTCTTACATTTTTATGTGATTTTTACTTAATCTTGCTGTTTTTTCTAACTTATAGTTTCAGTTATAATTACTTACAGTACATATTTTCCAGGCACTTAAGTAACTATGTTACATTCAGTTGTTACAAAAATGCTTTATATGTGACTTCTTAATTTAATGCCTTAAAATTGGGCCTCTGTCTCTTTAAAACTACTGCTCTTTATAAAGCTCTGCCTTCAGGAAGTCATCCCAACATGGCTCCTCTGTTAACCGCTTAACATTTTTACTAGTTTTGCCCTGAGAAGTAGCTCCTATAATGAGCTCAGCAGTTTGCTAAGTGCTGCTGGCTAGTCTGAAGGAGCTCTGTGTGGGAGGAGCTGCGCCTTGAAGGCGGGTCTAGGTCCACTCAGGCGTTTTACCGTTGATGGTTGCCATGGAGATTAAGAATTTCTCAAACATGCATAAAATAATCAAAACAACAATCTGGGTGATTTTTTGATGAAGGAATAACATTGTAACAATTTTACATGATGCTGCCCCTTTAAGTTCTTTTGTTAATGTACTAGCTACAATTACTCATGTTAGCTAAATTTTTTAGTTGTAGTTATGCAATTGATGAAGTACATTAAGATACTAGACTGGTTTTTGACTGCACCAAAAATTTAAAGTAAATGTTTTTTTATTATTTTTAGAGTTGCTTATTATTATTATTATTATTATTATTATTATTTTATTATTATTATTATTATTATTATTATTATTATTATTGTTGTTGTTATTATTGTTCTGCATTTGCTTTATTTTCTTGCTTTTCTGTGCATGTACATGCTTTTTATCATTTTAAATAACTACATGGTCCAGCTGAATCAATGTTAGTAAGTTTTTTCAGTGAAGCAGATCATCTTTTGCAGAAAACACATTTAAAAAAAAATCATCCACAAGAGAATCAAACACAACTACAGAGATCGATGAATGAATTTCATGGTGGAAGGATTTCAGAGGGAAAAACTGAATCACAGCAGACAGAATATTAAATAAAAACAGTGAAAGTTTAATGTGAAGCTGAGGTTAGACTCACAGTAACACTGCTGCAGTCACAGTGCAGCAAATGATTCCTGCAGACGCCGTCCCTGCATACATAATTAGCAAGGCAGCCATTGGAGATGTTTACCCGACTTTCAGTGTTTTGTGACTCTTCCGGATGAAGACGGAAAAGCTGCACCATGCAGGAAAAAAAACAACAACTTATGATTAAATGTGGATTTAAACTCAAAACTCTTATCTGAAAAGCAACAATTTTTTTTTTTGTTTTTTAGTTGTCCTGATCTAATTTACTGCATAATATTGGTGAAAAAACCAACTACCAAACTGTGGTGTTTGAAGATGAAATCTCAGGGAATACACTGCAAAAACTACGAAATCTTATCAAATAATTTTTGGTCTAGTTTAGTGCAAAAATCTTAGTCAACTAAAAATAAGACAAAACTAACTTAAAGTGGCTGCATAGGAACCTCACACCAACAGGGGGCCCCCAAGAGCATCAGGCTAGCATGATAAAACACATGTATAAATTTAAAATAACAATAAACTAACTGCCATCAAACATGGAAAAACGATTTCTGTTATTTTTACAGTTGGTACATATAATAGATTAAACTCTCCCTGCTGTTGCCACTATTGAGGAAATATAAGTTATCAAACTTGTTCACTGTAAACTTAGTGTTTATCGGCTGATGTTACCTTTCAGATTATCATGGATCAGTAAATTCTCCTGTTATGAGAGACCGTTTGTAATAATTTCGTTTCATGTAATATAATTTATTTGTTAGTAAACATGTGTTTTTAATTACAAATTTCTGATAATCATTGAGTGGATTTTTTTTTTATTCAATTGAGATAAGGGATTAACAGTAAATAAACGTTTACTTCTTCCTACTCCTTTTCAAACTGAAAAGTAGTGATAAGCTAATTATTTTGTTATTGGTTATGCATTTCTCCTGTCCTACTGGTGACTTTTTGTTTTTAAAAATCTGTTTGATATAAATGACTAAATGCAAATAATTAGAACAACACTTAAATACCACTCTGACTTCAACCTTATCCCTGCTGCATAAAGTAGCTTAGGAATGATGAAGAATCTGATGTTGACATGTTGGAGTGGGGGGCCCACAAATGAAACTCTATGGGGCCCCAAAAGGTTTTAGACCAGCCCTGCTTAGAAGAAACTTTTACTTCTAAGCAATAAAGAAATAGAAAAAAACATTAGCTTCTTTTAAGATAATTCCTTAAAATGGATTTTTCCTAAGGTAGAGATTATTTCACTTAAAACATGAGAAAAATGTCTTAAAAGGTAAAAATCAATATTAATAAATTGTTGCCTTAAAACAAACTCCTATTTCTTGCTGAAAAGCTACTAATAAGTTAGTTTTGTCTTATTCGAGTGTAAAATTTGCACTAGAAACCAGACCAAAAACATTTGGGAAGATTTTGTGTTTTTATAGTTTGGTCACTGGATTCATTGCAAAAAACACAAAATCTAAGTATTTTTTTTTCTAATATCTTGGTACACTTAAAATGAGACAAAACTAACTTACTAGTAACTTTTCATAAAGATACAAGAGCTTGTTTTCAAACAATAATTCAATAACACTGATGAAAATTGTAAGTTAGTTTTGTCTTATTTAAGTGTAATTAGATATTTGTACTAGAAAATAGACCAAAAATTCTCGGTAATATTTTGTGTTTTTGCAGGTTGAGGTGAAGTTTCTGTTTGATATTCATCTGTTATTAGTAAAGAACAATTTTCAGCATTGTTCAAAGTCATTTTTTGCTTATTTCCTAACCTTTTGCAGTTCATAATAGTTATCTGAAAAACTCAAAACTTCCTCCATATTTTTGCATTTTCTCCTTAAAGTCCAAAATCATCTCCTCCTCCTCTTCCTTTGTTCTCAAACAGAGGACAAACAGTTGCTCATAATTGCTGCAGCGCTGCTAAAAACCAGCAGGTGTTTGCAGATTTTTTACAAGATTTCACACTCTAAACTCTGATTTCCTCTAAAGTTTCTGAACAGAACAGTTTTCCTTGGGAACAGGAGACGTTTTAATCACCAAATTGAAGGAAAATTTAATCGTAAAATGGGGGGAAGCTAAGAAAGAGGAGATGTTCTGGTCAGGAAAGAGTTAATGTGCTCCTGCAATCCCTGCAGATCCTGTCTGCTTTCTCCTTCCTCTCCTCTTCATCCCTCCTCCTCTGCCTCCCGCCTTCCTTCCTCCAGTCGCTTTGGCCCTGAGCCCAGAAAGAGCTGGAAGACCCAGCGCCGTTTTTTCTTTCTTTTTTTTTTTTCCGCTCACCACACTCCCAAAAATGTCCAGATTAGTTCAGAGAGTTTCCTTTTGAATTTCCTCCTCCTCTAGCACAGAACTTAGCAGGACGTCCGCATAAACGACCAAATAAAACTATTTCTGTATGTTTGTGTTTGTAGTGGTAGTCGTCTGACCTCGCGCTGTAACACCTCGTGAGCTAATGATCCGCCATGCAGCAGCAAACCTCCTCCTTTCTCTCATTTTGTGGTTTTAAAGATGCCTAAAGCAAAACCCCACTGCCATTTATTTAAAGGTTTGAGTTTAAGACGTAATGTTTAAACTGTGAAAAATTGTTCCCCCACCATAACAACTTTTTCTGGGCTTTTTTATTTTTTGGCGAAAGAGCGCGTTTAAAATTTTAATATCAGGGGAAAAAATGCTGAAAATGCTAGTCTGATTATTTTATTAATGAAAAGACAAATTATCCAAATCTATCTGACTTTAAGCTAAATCACCAGTTATTTTCCCCCAGACTCTGCTGGGGTTGCTAGGTGATGAGCGGAATTCTACTGGGGTTGCTAGGTAGCGGGCGGAACTCTGCTATGGTTGCTATGTAATGGGCAGGGCTTAGCTGGGGTTCCTAGGTCTTTGAAACAGCTCATTTTCCGACAGCAAAAAACATTAACATATTGACAGTGTTGACGATGTTTTTAAAGTGCTTGGGTTGTTTTTACATGCAGTGGAAACCCAAATGTAAGTACAAAGACGTGCAAAAGTGAATTTTGCTTATTACTTCCCCTTTAAAATGAACATGTTTGAAAACATGAAATGGGCTTAAACGTCTTTAAAGGGGCAGCATGGCGTGAAATCAACTGTTTTTTAATCTTTCCATCATGTTATAACGTCATCTAAAACAAACCTGGAGTGTTGCCTTGATTGTTTCATGCATGTTTGAGAAATCCTTTAATCTCCATGGCAACCATTCAGCTGTGCAAAACGCCTTGGTGGATGTAGACACACCTTCAAGGCGCAGCTCCTCCCCCACTCAGCTCCTTCAGACTAACCAGCAGCAATTAGCAAACACCTGGTGGATCTTTGAATCTAATTATACTGTCCACTTTTCAGTGAAATGCTGGTAAAAATGTCAGTGGGTTAATAGAGGAGCCATGTTGTGATGAATTCTTGAAGGCAGTGTTCCTGTAAGAACAGGAGTTTTTAAAGAGTCCAAGGCCCAACTTCAAGGAGTTAAGTTACAAAGTTATATTTCTTTTAAGTCATATTTGATATTTAAAGCATTTTTATAACATAGTTTCTTGATTCTTGCTATGTCCCTCCAAAATACAAAATAATTCCCCTTTAAGAAACAACATATTTTGCTCTGAAAAAAAGATGTTTCCATTGCTAAAATATATTAAAAAAAACAAGAGTTTTTCTTTAATTGAGGTGATTCCATTCAGCAAATTTATGTTGGAAATGTCAAATTGTGCAACTATGTGGTGAATGAAAACACATCTAGTGAAAATAACCGAACAAACAGGATATGTAAGAAAACAATCAAGAACTGACTGAGACAGAAAGAAAACAGAAACTAAAAGTTGAAACATCTTTGGATGATGAGGTCCTTCATGACTTGCATAAGAAGTATAACATTGACATACATTTCTGCTCATTTGCTCCTTTATGCTGTTTCTGATGATGAAATTTAAGGAGGAAAATAAAAAAACTGCAAATGTCATTTGAAGTAATCCTCTATATGTTCAAGCGCATCGTGTTTTGACTTGACTTGTTACTTTAAACATACAACATCTCATGTAAATGTTGATTTTTCTTCTGTTTTTTTCCAGATTGAATCCTTTTGTTCAGTCCAAAAATTATACTGGATCAGAAATTTGCATTTAAGTTCCTCCTTCAAAGTCACAAACTACTTGGAAAAACTTTGGCTGAACAAGATCTTTGAGATTTATTACACCAGATTACTAAACTAACAAAAAGCAAAATTTATTTTCAAATATTTTAGGTGATCATTAAAATGTGTACATGTGTAATTTTTATGCAAAACTTGCACAAAATGCAAACTGGAGCATGTTATTCTTAAACCTTTTCATAAAATCTTGCAAAAACACATCATCTCCAAAAGTTGGACTTTTGTTAATTTCCAGGTATAACCAGTCATATTTCAGTGGGCAAATAACGGTCAGATTCTGTCATGATTTGTTCCTTATCATCAAAATAAGATGACTTACTAGAAAAACATAGAGGGATCCCAGCAATGGGGTCGATAAAGTTTCTGTTTCTGCTACAGCTTTAGCTAACATGCTAAACCTGTAAAGATGAGCTCTCATGTTCACATGCTAAAAATGTTTGCAGTATTTTTAGTTGGCTGCTGCAGCTTTGAGCATCAACCTGGTGGCCTACTTTATTTTTACTCTGCAGCAGGAGCGGCAAACTCCTTTTCAATTTGGGCCATAAATGTTCTCAAAGCGCTGCTTGTGATAAAACACAACAAACTGTTAAAATTTTAGTAAATAACGGTCTCTGCAGTTTGATCAGTACTTCTTAAAATTAAATTATATTGGACATATTTTCACACTGATAAGTCCCTCAAGGATTTTATATTTGTTTTGATGAGTTTTTGTGATAAAAATGTCTGAATTTGTTGTGCTAATTTAGAAATATTTGCAAGGCATTTTGTAATCTTTGCGCTCATATAAATAACAGAATATTAAACTCATTCTAGATAGAAACAAGCAAATTAAGTTTTCTAAAAAAATGTAAATTAAATTTCTGAGTTTGAAAAGGCCAAAATTTGTGAGATAATTCTGAAATAAAGATTAATCTAAAAAAAAAAAAAAAAAAAAAGGACATTTTTGAGTTTGAAAAGTCAAAGATTTGTGAGCAAAACATTCAAAAGTCTTTTAAATTTCTGAGTTTGAAATTTTTTGACTTGAAACTTGCTGAGGCAGCAGAGTGGTACAATTAAGAAATACTGCCACCTGCAGGTCAGAGTTAGCATCACTTGAACCCAGCGATTTTGATAATTGTGTAAAATTTGCAAAAACAAACTCAGCTGGGCATAGTGAGAAAAAAATCTGAGGATCTGAAAATTTTGCGCTAATTTCTATCATCCAGAAATCGTGAAAAACTGCAGAGCTTGGTTGATGTAATTTGCCGGTAAACAGATAAATACAACTTTGATTTGATTGATAAAATATTTAAGCTCACAGCGGTTATCTGGATGGTTTTATTTATTCGTCCCTTTAGAGTTCAGAGGGACATAAAAGAGCTGAAAGGACTAATAATATTAATCGTGATTAATCGCTTATTAAAACAGTCAACTAAATTAGTAATCGATCAGTCATTAACTGGAGAATACAACCTCAAAAAGCCATTTGGTGAAAAAACCCCCCACCATATTCAGAGCGTGTGAGTTTTGGGTAAGTTTTAATTTCACGCGGTTTAAATTCTGGAAAAAAACTTTTTCTACCCAATTATAAACCACTTAATACAAAAATAGTCACTAGATTATCTGAACAATGTGCTGATGCCAGATCAGCCAGGAAAGTTTTTCACAAGTTCATGTCAAGCGTTCACTAAAGCAATGCCAATGTCGGGTTTCAGGCAATTAAATGTTTTATTATTTAAAAAAGGAACTGAACTATTCCTTTATTTGCATATTTTAATGTATTTCTAACATTGTATGAAAAATCTGCAGAATGTGGCCATTTTAACCAATTAATTGTCAGAATAATTGATTAATCGTCAAAATAATTGATTGATAGCTAAAATAATAGATGCAGCCCTGCTTTTATTATTCTATATATTAAATAGTTTACTTTTAACTATGTCAGTGTCCTTCCCCTGTAAATGTCTTTATTTACCCCAAAGAAATGAAGCTCATTTAGTCTATTTGACATGTTTAGTTGACTTTAAATGGTGAAAACCAGCAGCGATGAAACTCTGGGTTTAGTTTTTCAGGACAACAGATTCCACAGGGACATGAAGCTGCATCGCTGCTGTTTACGGTGCGAATGTAAAATAATGACATGCAACGAGTTTTCCTTGTGTTTCTTTAACAAGCGGTTGGCAGTGAAGGCGGCCATGTTTCGTCGCTCCTGTCTGAATCCGTGCAGACAGATGCTGCTCCGCTGCTGCAGCTGCTCTCGGGGAACCTTGGCCTGGTCCACGGCTGTTGCCACGGCAACGGATGCTGATGCGCCGAGTCTTGGGCATGTCGCCATGGCGCTGCTGTGGAGGGGGATTGAAACGTGCTCAAAACAACAGCAGAGAGAGAAAGACAGATGCATTTCAGAGGAATATGCTGAAATGTTTTGTTTTTGTATCCATTTTAATTTTTTAATTTTCTTTTTGAGAACAGTTAGAGAACCAATTGTTCTCTAACTGTTTATTTGTCAATCAATACCTCTCTCTGATAGTCTGTAATGTTTCCTTTCTATGCACAAACAAGTAATAATAATATTAACTATTTCTCAGAGAAATCCTGAACTACAAATTGTTGCTTTGAAAAGTTTCAGAATAATTTTCTGAGGTTTGGGGATTTATTTCTATTTACAAACAATGTTTGAATCCCGAAACAACAGAATTTCCACCCTGAAATATTACAATTTTCACAAGCCTGTGGTGAAATAGAAGGATTCATGGGTAACCCGTTAAATACTCTGTCTTTTACAACATGTAATCAAAACCATCAACTGGCTAAATGAGCACCTACTCAGTTTTATTGGCATGTTTACTGTTGGCAGCAGCAGAAAGAGAAAACTATCAGGATGGCAAATTATCTCAAAAGCTGCAAATATTTGATGAAAATCTGGTGATTTCTTTAATAACTAAACTGTAGATAGCATCAGTAAGTCAGGACTCCTAAAGCATACTGCCTCAGTTTACGGAGGAATATTAGTGCCATGAAGAAGTTCTGACTTTAATCTCAAAATCAGAATATTTAAATTGTTTGTTACATCAGGAAAATCTAGTCTTAAAGCTCAAATCAACAAATACATTTGAGAAAGGCAATTTTTAATAGTCCAATTTTTTAACAGAACATTTCTGAGATTAATCTCTAAATGTGGATAACATGAAGGATTACAAATCCTACCACAAGGAAGAGACAATTATTTTCACACACTGGCAACATAGTTGACACCTAATAATGTTTGGTTATTCGTTTGGATTTTGACATAGATTGGCACAGAATTAGGATTCTGAGATTAAAGTCAAAATTCTGAGACTCACCTATTTTTATGCAAACTTGTTTAACTTAAATAATTAATAATAAAAGACAAAGTAAAGTAAATTTCACCTGGACTTTTGTTTGTAGTTTTCTCTCTTTGCCTCTGAAACCTTGGATCCTCCCTCAGCTTCTTCGTGCTCCTTTTAAAGGGCCGGGCCCCCCATGTTGGGAACCACTGACATGAAGACGAAGTGATTATGTCAACAAAATCTAAAAATAAAACATGCAGATCTAATGACATTTACAATGGATGCATCATTTCAGAAAGCCTCTAGGAGAATCTGACTGATTTCTGATCTAAACAGAAAAACATTTTCCTGTTTTTTTATGAAAATCAAAGTTTGGTCTGATGGTAAAAATGTGTCATTCAGTAGCTAACAGCAGAGGGCATCATGATACAGAGGTAGAAAATATGTTTCTGTTTCTGCAGCACAAAAAACATATCTACATCAAAAATGGCAATAAAAATTCATTTTTATATCATTAAAGGTTTTTATTGCTTTAACCAAATTTGCAGCCCGTGTTTTTTCTTTCTAAAGTTAATTTGACTTAAGCATCTATTTTAGACTTATGAGGTGAAAAATAGAGAAATTATGAATATGTTTTGGGGGAAATAAGATTTTTATTTCAACGAAGGACCAACGGTGCATTAATAATATGAGTAAAGTTGCTCTAAAAACATAAAACCAACTCGAAGCATAGTTCAAGTCTGTTTGTCTCTGATTTAATGAGTCATCTGATTAATATTGTTTTAAATTTAACTTTTTGGTTGTGGTTTTTTAGCTTAGTTTTTTAGCAAAAGTTGTTGAACAATTTTCTTAAGACAGGATATGAGATAAAGATGCAAGTTTACCATAAAAAATGTCTTAAAATTAAGAGTAAAAAGTTGCTATATTGAGAAAAAACTTGATTTATGAATACAACCAGTTCCAGTTGTTTACCCAAACTTTCTTTCTGACAAGTGGAAAACCTTAAAGGGGCAGAATAATCTAAAGCCGACTGTTTATCTTTCCGTCATGTTGTGACTTTTTCCCTCATCAGAAACAAACCCAGAGTGTTGCTTTGACTCTTTCATGCATGTTTGAGAAATCCTTAACTACTCTGTCTCCATGGCAACCATTCAGCTGTGTAAAACACCTGGTTGAACCTAGCTCTGCCTTCAAGGTGTAGCTCCTCCCTACTCAGCTCCTTCAGACTAGCCAGCAGCAATCAGCAAACACCTGGTGTGTCTGCTGAGCTCATTATAGGAGCTGCTTCTCAGAGTAGCGCTAGTAAAACCATTAAAGGGTTAATAGAGGAGCCATGTTGGGATGACTTCCTGAAGGCGGAGCTTCAGAAAGAGCAGAAATAGAGACACAATTTCAAGGCGTTGAATTACAACGCCTGAAAACACATAATACTGCAGCTTTACACTTCATTCTGGTCGCAGCAGACGTGCAGCAGAAACACGCCCGTATATCCGATCACCAGCTGCTGCGTGTGCAGAGGGAGTGGAGCAGCATAAACAGGATGCCGGCGTCTCTTCGCTCTTATCTGTGCCTCACATGTGTTGGTGAGGCTGTGAACGGGCCAGCTGATGCAGCATGTGTGAATACCGAGTCTGTGTGTGTGTGTGTGTAGGTGTGGGTGTGTGAGTGTGTGTGTGTGTGTGTCAGCGTCTTACTGACCAGGCAGATTTGTATATCTATATTTATGTGTGTCTGTTTTCAGTTACACACTGGGTGACACTTCTTTTTATCAAACATGGTAACATTGTAAGCAGATTTAATGTTGAGATGAATAAAACGTGTTTAAATCACAGAGGCGTTTTAAAGGCGTGCAGTCGCAACACAAACATCTCCTGTGAAAACTAAAAGGTGTGTCACGGTGAGTTGTAATAGAGAAATGGCTGCTTTCTCAGATTCAGCTTTACTGGCCAGGTTTGTGTTTATAAACCATGAATTTTATTTCACATTTTCACAGCATTCAGACACTAAAGGTGACCAACAGTACTTTCTTGAACAGGTTAGGGTAGATTTATGGGTTACAAAACAAGTTAATTACATTTATTGCATAAAGGTATTCCTACATAATCAGATTTCAGTCTCTTCAGTTTTGGAAGATGCGTAATCAAACAACTGTGTGTCTTTGAAAAGCAGAAGTGGAGCCTCCAGCACAACAAACAAGGATCCACTAAGTGGTTTCAGGATGGTAATTTAACAACAAAACACTTGTCTTTGCCAGCAGCCATTGTAAAACGCATACAGTGTTAAAACCAGCTGACCAAACGTGCTGGAGCTCAGCTTAGAAAATCCATGTAAACTCTGGTGACGTTGAATGTATATGTGAACCAAGTGGACCAGACATCGTCCCAAAAGCAGGAAGTGGACTACAGAGCAGGGCATTCTGGGTAAATACAACTAAAACAAACACAGTAGGTTAATGCTAGAGGGAGAAATGGCTTGAGAAATCTGCCAACCACCAAAAATTAACCACTTCATTTTTGTTTGCATTTCACAAAGGAAGTTGTGTTCAGCGTCTTCTTCAGAGGTTTTTGTGTATTCTCCTTCAGTGGTTCTTGGTGCAGCGCCCCCACAGGTGAGGAGGGGAACAGGTTTTTCAAAGGGTTTGGTTGGTTTGACTCAGTGCAGCTGAAAATTTGGCCTCCAATCCAACCAAACCTACTGGACTATCAGGACTGAAGACATCCTGAATGAGGCTGTCAGGACGGCTTTAATTTAACTGCAAGTTTCAGAGACTGAAAGTCTGGTTTTCTCAGAGCCAGAAGAGAGAAACGGGGCTGGATGTGGTGGCTTTTAACAACTCCACATTTTTCTCTTCATTCTCATGGGCTGCGCATTTCTTCAAAATGGCCGTGTGAACCACAAACACGACTGCAATTAAAGCAATGCATACAACACAAATAATTAGATGCCCAACAAACATTAAACTCCTTTGTTCTTAATAATTGGTCTCAAACGCCTCCCAGTCAGGAACTAAGCATGTTTTAGGTTATTTCCAAACACACGGAGGTGGTGACCCTCCTTCCAGGGTGCAATATTTATTTGGAGAAATGCATGGCCATCAATCAGATCACTGATGTATGAGGTCTGAGTCGGAGCCAAGTTCTGTAGTTTAAAGCCAAACATGATACTCACCAAGCGGAGCCGGGGGGAAGGGGAAGAAAAGAGTGGAGGAAGGGAAGAGTGGGAGACCTTTCTATAAAAAAAAACCTAAAAATGGGAGAAGAACTTAAAAAAGAGACAAACAAAACAGCAGTTTAAATGTCAGAAAGAGAAAAAAGAAATGTAGCTGCATGAATAAATGACAGTTTGAAAAACATTCACTTACAGAGGATGTTAAAATAAAAAGAAATATAAAATATCTGTGGATGACAGAGGGAGAAGTGTGGAAAGGGCCGAAAGAGGAGGAGAGAAACCCAGAAAAGGGAGTGGAGGGACAGCTGAGAGGCAGAGCTAAGGCGAGAGGCAGAGCTGGAAAAATAAACGTTTCTCACACAACAAATGAGGAGAAGAAGAAGAAACAGTTTCCACATTGTTCTAAAACCCAGCAGAGCTTCTGCAAGACCGAGCGCTATCAGGACTGAACAGGCGGCTGCCAAACCCATCCACACACACACACACACACGCACACACACACACACACACACAGGAAGCAGCATCAGATATGACTCCATTCGGCGTTCTGGACCAGCGCTGACAGTTGGGAATAACTGGTTCTCCTTCCTGTACGGTGAGTTTCCTTTGCTTTCATGTGACTCGTGTTATTATTATATCACTGATGTTTAATCTGTTTAATGTCTCAATTCAAAGTTATGCTGAGTAAACAGATAGATTAGCTTACAGCAGTCAGTATCCTACCTGCTACAGACTACTAACAATTGTTTTAGTTATCGATTATTCTGACGATTAATTGGACACAAAAAAGAAAAAAAATCACCACATTCTGCAAGATGTTTTATTTAACTCTTTTTTATACAGTGGTAGAAATATATTATAAGGTGCAAATAAACAAATATTCAATTACTTCTTGAAATAAGAAAGTTTTTTTTTTACCTGAAATGGAATTAGGGCCAAGCCAAAAAACTGAAAATATAATAAAAAAATTTGTATTACGAGAAATTATGTATGAGAAAGTCATAATATTATGACTTTAAAGCCACAATCAGCCTCTACTGACATCAAACAGAAGCATATTTGTTTTTGTTGGCATCCAAAGAACAAACAAAAAGACAAACAACACAAGACAGCCTGAGGCTGCAGCCGTCTGGTAATCCAATGATTTTATTTTCACAATTTTATTTTTATTTTAACTTATTATTTTGGCCCTAGTACTTTATCATAATAGCATAGCTACTGACCAACTCGACAAGTTTTCTGCCAAATAGAAATAGTTTTGGTGATTTTATCTAAGCTAAAACAAGAAAATTTTGTCCAGCTTTAACTTCAGACACTGAGAAAAAAATGTGTTTGTGTCTTTTTATTTAGTGGACATAAATATTACGGTTCAATTGTATTTGCAGACAGAGGGTTTTTGTTCTAATTGCAAAATGTATATATTTTTTGGACAGTTTTGGCTTTATTGCTGCTCTGATAATGTTTTTTTTTCAGCAAATTGTATTTTTTTCAGTCTGTTTACATCAATTAATAATTGATTATTAAATAAAGTATTTTTCTCAACACTGAATCTGAGGGAGCAGGGACAGAGCAGCAGAGATGTTGGTCGTGGTTTCAGACTGGCTGGATGTGATTTTCAGTTCATGTCATTTCTGTTGTAACCTTCTGATCCCCCGTTAGTTTTCATGGCCTGCTGCTGTGTTGTGCTTTTATTTTCAGATATCAGGTTTCATCTCTGCAGAAAAGCTGCATCAAGCCTTCACTTGAGTGGGAACTTTGGCTGAACTCGCGTTGTTTTGTGGTTCAATTTCACAGTAAATCTTCAGCTATGCAGAAGAGTTAACTTTTAAACCTTGCCACATTTATCAAACACTAAATGGCTTTTGAGGAAGATTTAGGATGAAAGTCATTCAGCCAGTTTGCTTTTCTGAAAACTTGAAATGAATTTCAATGGTTTCATATTCATGTTGTTAGCAATGTGTTGCTTGTTCTCCAAATAACACAACGTGCCTTACTTTTCTTTTGTCCTGCTGTTTCTAAGAATGTTTTCCCCACCTGATAATTGAGTAGACATTTGTTACATGTTCTGCTGCTGCAGCTCTCTTGCTGTCAAAGAAACCTGTTCCCCTCCTCGCCTGTGGGGGCGCTGCACCAAGAACCACAAAAGGAAACAACACGAAAACCTCCAAAGAAGACACTGAACACTACTTCCTTCTTTACAAAATGTAAACAAAAATGGAGCAGCATCAGATTTTAGTGGCTGTAAGATTTCTCTTATGCCTTTACTGAAACGTTTCTCCCATTAGCACTGGGCTAATTCTGGGTAAATACAACCAAAACAAACACGCTAGTCCAGCGCTAGCAGGAGAAATGACTCATGGTTTTTACTAAAAAACATAAGAGAAATCCTACAACCACAAAAATCTAACGCTATTCCACTTTTGTTTACATTGTGTGAAAAAGGAAGTTGCGCTAAAACCTCTTCTTCAGAGGTTTTAGTGTCGTTTCCTTTAGTGGTTCTTGGTGCAGCGCCCCCACAGGCAAAGAGGGGATCAGGTTGCTCAAAGGGTTTGGTTGGTTTAACACAATGCAGTGTGAAAAAGAACCACAGCAGCTGCTGGTAGCAAATTTTGGTCCCCAATTGAACCGAGTGAATGCACTTTAAGTTGTTGTGTGAATTACAGAAGCAAATTTTTAAGTTAAACTCATCTTCCGTGTTTCCTCTCCATCATTCCTCCCGTCTTCACGTCAGAAGTTTTCGCTCTCAGAGCCAGAGTGTCGCTTTCTCATGAACCCATCAGTGAGTGCAGCTCAAACTGACTGGCTGCCAGAAAAAACATCAACGCAACAAACCGGGTCAGAATCAGCGCCCTCCATTATTTATTCCTCCTATCCTCCGTTATTTATTCCTCCTATCCTCCGTTATTTATTCCTCCTATCCTCCGTTATTTATTCCTCCTATCCTGCATCCTTTATTCCTCCTATCCTCCGTTATTTATTCCTCCTATCCTCCGTTATTTATTCCTCCTATCCTCCGTTATTTATTCCTCCTATCCTGCATCCTTTATTCCTCCTATCCTCCGTTATTTATTCCTCCTATCCTGCATCCTTTATTCCTCCTATCCTGCATCCTTTATTCCTCCTATCCTCCGTTATTTATTCCTCCTATCCTGCATCCTTTATTCCTCCTATCCTCTGTTATTTATTCCTCCTATCCTCCGTTATTTATTCCTCCTATCCTGCATCCTTTATTCCTCCTATCCTCCGTTATTTATTCCTCCTATCCTGCATCCTTTATTCCTCCTATCCTGCATCCTTTATTCCTCCTATCCTGCATCCTTTATTCTCCTGTCCTCTGTTGCGTTTCGCTGAACCGTTGCAGTTCGTACTGCAGGTTTAGTGAAACGATCTCTGGGGAACGACAGCGCCTCCGTTGGATTCACACAAACTGGCTCAGACTCTTAGCAGCAGCAGTTAGAGGTGAGGGGTCTTTTTCAAAGCCCATTAGGAGGTTATTACTGGCTGCCATTGTGCTCTAACGAAGCGTGCAGGTCTTCAGGGCTGTTGTCTTGCTTTTATTGCCCCCCTGACACGTGTTGATTGTTATGTTTGTGGATGCATCCTTTGCACTTTAATAGAGTGTGTAACTGATGCTAAAAAGAGAGGAATGTCAGAAGGAGAGGGAAATGTTCAGCCATAGAGTTTATTTCTCCTGTTTTGTCCAGATTTTATGAAAAAAATGTTTCCGCAGGTTAATTTCTTAGTGCAGTTTTCTGGATTTTATAATCAATCTGAACAACAAACTGATTCAGTTTTCAAACAAATTTTCAATTCAATTCAGTTTATTCATAAAAACAAATGTTTCGAGTAAAAAAAGTTATTTATTATTAGTTTGTCTTTTATTTCCAATGTAAAATTAACAATTCAAATGTTAATATAAACAAGAGTTTTGAATGAAAAGGAGTAGTTGGAAGAAAAAAATTGTTTATAAACTTTTTTTTTATCAAAAAGGACATAAATTAGAGGATTATTTTATTTTAGTAATCGATTATTCTACCAATTACTCAGACGATTAATCAGATTAAAAATGGGCACTTTCTACATATTTTTCAATTAACTTCACAAGATTTTTAAAAAGTGCAAATAAACAATTCAATTCCTTTTCTAAATAAGAAAACAAACATTTTACAGTCAAAAATGCAATAATATAGCAGTCTGGGTGAAACTAAACTGTATCACAGTTTCAGGTAAACATAAAAATATTTTTATCTTAAATGCAAAACTTATGTATTATTTGTACAGTTTTGTTTTAATTGCTGCTCTGATTATGTCGCTCTTTCAGCAAATATATTTCTTTGAGTCTTTATAACCCAGTTAACGATTAAATGATTATTAAATTAGCTGACAGTTTTTTCAATAATCGATTAGTCCGATTAATCGTTTGAACTTTGCTGTGGCTGTGGTCTCTTTGGTTTTCATCAGAACTCCTGGAGCGTTTTGGATCAGCTGAAGGATTTAGCTGCATTGTCTGGACTTTCATTGTCTCAGTTCAGCTCTTTACAGGCTAAAGTCGGAGTGAGTTTTTTTCTATTGTCGACTTTTTGCACCGAGCCTCTCCACTCCCTTCAGCTCAGCTGGTGTGTAAACTGGTTTTGGTCAGGCGTGCCAATCATAAATCCACATGTTCAGCGTATATGGGGTTGGACTTTCCCTTCAGGATAATTTACATTTTATATAAGCAGTCAGGGAAACTCTGTCAGATTCACTGGGTTGTGTTTTATACGATGCGGTTCTGAACTCTCTGACACCGTCTCGACATCCTCCGAGGGGGTCCTGTCAGCTCTCCGCTGCACTGACTAATAAAACAAGAATGTCGTAAAAATTCCTGGGAATAAAACCCCCAGTTCAAGGTAAATAGACTTATGCACTATTGTTATTATTAATGGACGAAAAAAAGGCTTTCACACAGACTTCTGTTGTTGATCTCTGTCAGTTTTATGAAATTGGTTGGACTTTTTCTGTTCTGTTGAAGCCCGTTAGCCTGATGCCACATAATCAGAACCAGTTTTATGAATTTGACATTATTTTATTCAGTAATTGGACTCTCGCTTTTGCCTTTCGCTCCTCCTTGGAACTGGTTCAGACTCAATCCACTGTGTAGAAAGGCAGCCATTTTGTTGCGTCGTTCACCATGTTGTAGTTTTACATCCGCAACATGGTGTCACTCTTCCCACAAAAAGCTAGCTGCGTTAACCCCCAAGGACCACTCATAAACATTAGCTCTGCTAACGCTAACTGGCTACATCAACATAACATTTAGCAGAAGCTAATGCTAACGCGTCAGCCATGGTGATTCCTCACGTCATCTGCTGCACCACATCACAGGTGCAGAATGTGGGGAGAGGAAACGGAGCTGCAGTGTAAACAGATTTCAAAATAAAAGCATGAATATAAAGGTAGAACTACTTGACGAATTCATAACAATTGATAACCAAAACTTTAAGAAAAATGTCAAACTTTATTCAAGTGAAAGCTTACAAAACAGCCAGGTAAATTTGTGCTTTAGAATTTAATTTAGCAGATGCTAACTGTGCTGCATGCTTTCAAAGTTAGCAAAAGTGCTAAACAAAAAAATTAGCTGATTATTAGCATTAGCAAATTAGCGGTGTACAGTGAAGTGAGAGATGAATAGATAGATAAATATCAAGACTGCCATATTGGAGGCATCGCTGCAGTCTGTTGAGGTGAAGGAAAATCTGACCCAAAAGTCAGAAGTCTTTGCTCAATGGTTCAACTATCTGAAGAGAAAAATCTCTTGAATAATCTTCCTGAGCTGGGTCACCAGCCAAGTAAACATGTTTTACTTATTTTAAAAAATATGTTTCCAAAAATATATAGCTAATTTAGAGCTAAAATCTGCCTCAAATTAGTTTTACTTGTGTTGTTTTAGACCCTTTTGCTGACATAATGCATAAATTAAACAAATTGTTTATCAATAAATATGGAGTCTTACAGCGTCTCAAGGTATTGCAAATAGTAAAGAAAAGTAATGTTTTAGTAGCTCTGATTTTAGACATTTTAGTCAACAGAAAATTTGGCATCCAGCTGACATTTTAACAATTATATTTAAGCAACTGAACAAGGCGCACGTTGTACTTCACATTAAAATGACGGCGGAGAAAAGTGGCCAGGGTGCAAACTGCTGCTATAATTCTGTCATAAATGAGCGAAAGCAGAGCTCATAGTGTTCACTTACTAACGATCAAGTTTTATGGCCAGAAAAGACAGAGAAACGTGTGATTTCCTTGTTATTTTTAATGTGTCCGATGAGGCTCAACAGGCAGGTCTAAAGCAGTACATGTAGCAATTATAATGGGAATTCAGTTTAGAAAGATAATAAATAATTAATACTGAAGTCTAATTTTCTGGAAAGGTTTTTTAACAAAGTCTTGCTTTAAGGTTTTTGTGCAATTATTCAGCCAAGTTATCATACTCGTAAAAACATTTGGTACATTTTCCCATTAGTATATTTGATTTTTTCATGGCTGAATTTTTCAGATTAAAAATGGAAATCAGAAAATTGTATATTTTTTATAAACAAATGACCAGAAAATGAGTTTTTTTTTTTTTTTTTTTTGGGAAATTACCCTAGAGAAGTTGTAAATTTACTACAGTTAAGTGGATTTACAGGGGACCCGTTCTCGTTATGCAAAATTGACATTCCACTGGCACTGGGCCATCACCTAGCAACCCCAGCCCATCACCTAGCAACCCCAGCCCGTCACCTAGCAACCCATGCGGGACTCCGCTACGTTTGGTCAGTTAGTTCTACTGCTACAACATGGCTGCTTCATTTCTTTAACATTACTTTAAATTTTAATCAGTGATCTCAGCTTAACTGGCATCAAGAAGAGACTCACTTGGGTGATAAATATTTTTTAATAGAAGTTATTCTTCGCTAAGAAAGAAAAAAACGTCCCTGAACACGGCTGAACGTGGTGAAACGTTTTATTTCTCTGGCTCGACTCCGGACTGCAAACCTGACTTGGGAGAGAATTTCCATTTCACACTCGGGTGAAGATTCAGACAGACACACGGGCCTTTCATTGGCTTATATTATGACAAGTGAAGTCAGTCATGTGAAGTGGAAAAATGAACGTTTTGCAAATGGTGAGTTAAGAGCAAAATAAGAACAGGTTGCAGAAACCTGAACTGCTAAAACATGTGTGTAACTTTTGAAAATGTTTCAAACATGAGGCTCTTTTTTTCCTCAAAGGGCTTCCAGGAAAATCCCAGTAAAAAAAAAAAAACAAGCCAAAACCTAGAATAAATCTATTTAAATCTATTTAATTTCCCTTTGGGGTCAATCAAGTATTTTAGGATTGAACTGAATTGAATCCAACAGTGTAGATCCCCTTCAGCAGGATTATTTCTCAGAAAGCCACCACTGTTTTTTGCAGCATTGCTTCAGTCCCTTGAGTTTTCCAGACTTTAGTTTCTGTACATGAATCTTTTTCAGCCATTCTGCTGCTGTGATTATGAGCCAGTTTGGGCCAAACATCAGCATTAGAAACAAAAAACAAGATGGAGACAAAACAAGTCCAAATCATCAGCCTCCCACCACCATGGCTGTCAGCTGGTTTGAGGCTCTTCAACAATTCCCCAGCGGTTTTGTGGTTTGTTCAGCTGGAACAATGCAAAACCAAGTTGTGCTGACAAAACATGTTTGCTCAGTTGTTTTCTATCTGTCCTGTAAAAACTCTAACAACTACACACAACAAGACTTGTAGATTTTAAAAGGGACCGATTATGCAAAATTCACATTTTGCTAATTTTTGTACTTCCATTTGGGTCTCAACTGTTTCTAAAAGCAGACCACGTGTTTAGTGGTTGAGGGGGATGAATGTTAATAAATGTTAAAAAATTACATTTTGCGTGACGGAGTTAGCTTTGTAGCACCTAGCATACGTCAGTGAGGATTTAGTCTTTTCTTCTTCTTCTGCTTTTTTATGGCAGTTGGCAAGCAACATTTAGATGTGCATTACCGCCATCTACTGGATCGGGTGCTAAATATATTAAATCTTAAAAATAAATAATAATAAAACAAAAATAAAAACTATATTCTGTCTATTAATTTTGTTTTCTTCAGGTACTTTAACAAAAAAAAAAAAGAAAATAAGATTCAGAAGTTGAACGTATTTCCAAAAAGTCTTTTATGTTCAACTGTAATTTATTGTTGTGTAATTAATTTTCTCGTTTGAATATTTGGGACAAAACAATAAGTTTCACTGTTTCTTCTTGAAAACAAAAATCATATTTTCCTGTAGAATGTTTTTTTAAATTAAAGTTATCGAATTAAACAGCCAAAAGTGTTTTTAAATCTGAAATAAGGTTTGTTGTTGCAACTAATCGTGGATCTATTTGGATATTTTTCCCTATTAATTCACCTGGTATTGTCTCTGTAAAATCGGTTTTCTTTTTATTGTTGATTCTTGTTTTCTTGTATCACATTTGGACTCTGAGACACAAAGCTGCCTCCTATCATCCGAAGAGATTATTATCCAAACTGCAGAGTTAAAGGAAGCTGAATGGAGTTTAGGTCCGAATATGAATTAGGGAATTCCCAAATTCCTGACATCTTTACATAATCACACCCACCTGCACTGCTTGGGTTTGGAGTAACAGCTGTAATTTCTGTTGAATCTGTGCAGCTGAAGCAGAGTTTTATTCCAGATCCATGTGTGATTTTTCCAGATGCTGCGATAAGCTTCAAGGAAGTAGCTTAAAGTTTTGTGAACCATTAGTTTCCATGCATCCTGCAGCATCTGCCAATCGCCATCTCATTTTAAAAATAAGTCCCATAACAATAATCTAGTTTATTTTTTAAGCTTAAAACTGTTCTAATTTATAGCGATGTTAAAAAGTGCTGATCTGCTGGCTTCGCCATGTGTTTTATATGAAACAATACAAACTTTGGTTCTTGGCACAACTCCTGTTTTTGGAGCCTGATGTTAGATTTAGGGGAGGAATGGAGCTTTGTTCAAGTTTGATTTATGCTCTGGATTTTTAAAAAGGTCCAAGAGAAGGAATATTAAAACAAGATGGGATCACAAACTGAATATAAACACAAGAACTTGATTATTCAAGATGGATCAGATAAATAAGTCTTAGTTCAGTAACATGTGCAGCTGTGCTCAGAGCTCAGAGCAGAGGGATGTAGATTATACGCAAAAGTTTATGCAAACTTGACAATGACAGTCAGCTGAAGGCAGCTGAAATGGTTCGAGTAAATGACAGGTATGACCTGGAACAGGTGAGCAGCCAGGTACCAATCAGCTGACAGAAAACATATTCAATCACCTGCTTTCTATTTATTTAGAACAGTTTCCTGCTCTAAATCACATTTCAACAAGTGGCAAAACATCAATTCCCTCTGATTTAGTCCAATCGGTGCCCTCCCATACATGAAGAACATGCATGTCAAAGTAAGTGAGGTTTTTATTTAGGCTTGGAAGCCCCATCAGGTCTTCCCATGAAATGCTGTGATATATCAGTTTTCCTCTGGAACAAACATTACAAATGAGTTCAGGTATATTCTAACAACCCTCGAGTGTTGTGTAAAACATTTTCTGCAACCATCATTTCTTCCAAGCGCTGTTAAATCCTAAAGTGTATTAAATCAAGCAACTCCACTGCAGAGAGTAATTTATGCAGCAAGTGTCTCAGGAGAAGTTTCAAGGTGGTTAAAATAACTTTAAAGAGCTTTGCAGTACTTTGTGGTTAACTTACAGAAATAAACAGCAAGCTTTGCAGCCTCCAACTATTAGTTCAGCTTGTTGATCTGTTATTTAGGACAGTATGCTGATCAGGTTAGATTTGTGAACTTCCAGAAAACACAGGAGAAATATTTACATCATCCCTTAGTTTAGCTTGCTAGTTAGCGCTACATGCTAACACAAATCTAATTTGAGCTCAAGAAAAATATGCTTCAGGAACTGAACTGAGTGTTATAATAGACCCGTATGATTTGCTTTCACAAAAACGGTAACATTTCCCACATTTACCTGCTAATTGATTAGCAAGTTAGATTTGTGCTAACAGACTAATTAGCTCTCAATGCTAATTACTCTGCAGGTTTGTATCATTTATGCTGATATGGAACAGTGTTGGGCTAATGGCTACTTAAATTACTCCTGGTTTTATCCCAAATTTATTTATAAAGATTTAACTATGAAAAAATATTACAAATTTGACGAAATACTACCAAAAAATTAATTGTAGGGGACGATGGAAGGCCTGTTTATCTCCAAAACACTGAAACAGTTCTCATAAGTAGCCTGCTTTTTGTGGTTTATTTTAAGTTTTATTGTATTTTGTGTGTTCAGCATGTTCTGGGCACAGGTTAACTGTTGCTGACAGAGAGGTTAATGAAGAGGGGGTAGCTGTACCGCAGAGAGTTGGTGTGATTACAAACCCAGAGCTCCTCTCCTCTTCCTCTGCAATCCTCATCCTGCTGCTCACTTCCAAAAGGCAAATAAATCTTCATCACTTGTCAGCTATTCCTGTACAGAAAGGGGCAGGGAAGAACAGATGCTTTACTTTTTCTTGAGTAGAAAATAATCTGGGATTTGGATTGGGAGGTTATGACTGTTTACAGGGCCGGTCCAAACCTTTTTGGGGTCCTGAGCAGATTTTCATTTTTGGCCCCCCAAACCAACATTTCACACCAGATGCTTTATCATTCCTAAGATACTTTGTATATGTAACATGCATATTATCATTAGCATCATTTGTAATCCTGCTAGTGTTGGCTATTGATTTTAATCATGCAGGAGTAACAGATGATAAAAAGGGGAAATTGAAATGCAGAGTGGTATTGACGTGCATCATATCATTTTATTTACTTGAAAGTAACATCAGCTGATAAACACTACATTTACAGTAAACAAGTGAAATTTGGTATATCTAAAAACAATCTAGAAATTGTTCTTGCATGTGAAGGTAGTTTGTATTAGTCAATGTTTAAATTTATTACAATCAGCTATTGTTTTTTTGTTTTTGTTTTGTTTTTAGAAAGATTGCAGCCAACATTATCTTACAATCTCAGTAGCATTTTAGTCGGAAATATCAAACTTCTTCAAGTCAAATTCGTTTGCCTGTTTTTATTTTTATTTCTTGGGCGAAAAACTCTTATTATTGTTGTCTGGAAGATCTCACAGTTTCCTGGCACTTCATCTGATTCTCTGAAACATTTTTCTCAGACTCTTAAATGGTAAAAAAAGCTTATGTGTAATATATAATGTGCATTATATATACAGGAAAACCTTTGGTAGTCATGTAATTTTGATGAAACCTCTAGACAAATACAACTAAATTTAATTTGCACCAGAAAATGCAGTGAAAAAATTAGAGAAAGTTTTTGGAATTGTAATAGTGTAATTTCTTGATTTATTTTTTGCAGATTTAGAGGATGAAGTGACACCAAAGTGACTCTCTGAGCCCTGACATCATTACAAACGGAGCAGAAAAACGAGGTAACATTGAGAATTGAAAACATTTTGACTGAAATCGGACCAAACTGCGGATATGAACAGCTTTACGTTAGCAGCTCTGAGCATCTGGACGTTGGTCTGATAAACACAAACAGTCTGGTTTTAATCCACAACTGGATTCCAAAGCTTTCAACATTTTTCAGATTTTTTCCTCTATTTTTATTGATAAACACAATCAGACGAGGATTATCGCTATCGACTTTCAAACAGATGTCGCCGTGGCACGTTAGTAGAGGACAGAGATGGATGTTGTTTTGATTTGTGTTGGGGGAAAAAAGAACAAAAGGAATTCATTTGGTCCGATTCGAGATGTTTGGATGTTCAGAGATGGATTCTGCAGGAGAAAAAGTTTATGTAAATAAATTGAGAGATTTAGTTGTTTAATCTTTAGACTTGGTCTGAAAACACAAGACCAGGTTGTTACCTCAAACACAATGTACAGCAAAACATCCTGGAAAAATGGAAAAAGACAATAACAGAAGAAAAATTCCTGACATCAATTTACAACACCAGCAATGATGGAAAACTCCTGACTTTGTAAAAAAGTATATATACATTTCCTTTATTATATGGTATTGGTTAATGTAGAGGTATGAAAAAGGACATGAAGGCCAAAAAACTTTTTTTTTTAATTAAATAAAACAATCAGATTTGTTGTTGGGAATTCATGTTTTGTTTTACAAAATGTAAAAAGGATTTTACAAAAACCAAAATGAGGAATTATGTTTATTTTCAAGGTATAAAAAAAGAAGCTATAAAAAAAGAAGCTAATTTAGTCATTTCTGTTTAATAAATTTAAAAAAGCTGATTAAAAAACAGTAACTGGATGTATGTGGAGCTTGCAAGACAATGCAAAAATTCTGGATGTTTAAAGATGAATAATTTGTGTTGACAATATTTTCCACTGTAATATGTTTTATGTGATAATTTTGCTCCAAAAAAATATTTTAATAATAGAATAATAAATTAAAAGTAAAATGTAAAATGTAAGAAATAAATTGACAAAGTCTACACCAAACATTTTGTACCTAATCAGCTGACTGACCATTGAAGATTTCTTGAAAATCTGGATAAATGCTGATCAAGTCTCATCCCAAAGCTGCCGTCTAACATTTTGAGTTTCCAACAACACAACTTCTGTAAATAAATAAAACCATAAACTAAAATAAAGCCAAAAATTAACAGAAAAGACTTAAAACAATGAAAACTCAGTCAAATTGAAGCTGACTGGTTGTTTACAGTACGAAGCACGGCCTGCTGAATCCGCTCTTGGACGAATTGTGTGAGTTTCCATCTACAACAACATATTTCTTCACCCCAGAGACCATGAGTCATCTGTGACCTTTGACCTCCTCTAATATGAGCCAGCGAATCATGTTTCATCGGGCCCAGAACTGGAGGTGAAGAGTGTCTGAGATGATCTAAAAGCAGATTCAGATTTAATTAATAAAAGTTTCATTGGATTTAGATGAGGGGTCCTTCTCACAGACGGGCTGCCCCTGGCTGAGCCTGCTGAAAAACCTTTGTGGACAAATAATTGATGTTTAAGATGTTTGGTTTGTGTTGCACAGATTTAGACCAAATAAATAAATATAGATAAAGCGTCAGAGTGCTGCTAACGCCACAGAAACCCAGAATAATTATGATTTTGGTGTTAAACTGGATCTGAGCCTCTGAATCTGGGAAACCAGCAAACAATTAATGATCTGGATTAAATCAGAGCCACTAATGATGAAATCAGTTTTCTCATAAAACAAAACAAAACAAAAAAAATAGGTCTTGAATCCATGTGTGTTAATTCTTTAGTTTTTCAGTTTCAAAATAAAAGTTTAGTTTTTGTCTTAAGATTTGATTAGAAAAATGACAATTTCAAGAATAAAAAAATTACATTTTATTCCCTGCATTTTTATATTATTTTATTATTTTAAGGAATATTTGGTTATAGTATTTGGGACTTAATGGTGGAACCCCAAATCATAGTCTCAAGTGTTTGTTCACAAACATTAACATGTTTGTGAACAAACTCTTCTTCTTTGGTGACTTCTGTCGTTTCCTTAAAAAGTTCATCTAAAACTAAAACCTTAAAATGTCATAAATACATTTTAAAAAGTAAGTTAGCCTTTAATATGTTAAAGACCAACTTTAATATATGAAACTTGCTAACTTGTCTTGTATGTTCTGTGTATTTTTATTTATTTACTCAGACATTTTCAATGTTCTGTGACTCGAGTCAGTTGAGGCTACCGCTAACTAGCTGCTAACATACATAACTTTTTCTTTTTTCTTTTTGTAAATGTATTACCAGTTGGCTGAATGAAGTTCTTGTATTTCTGTGAAGATACTGGTTTTAAATTCCATTCATACTTTTCTTAAAAAGGTTTTAAATTGTCTTAATTCAGATTTTTGAGGTCTTAATTTGGTGAAACCTGCAGAAACTGTTTCTGAATTTTTATTTTGGATTTAGATAGGTTAATCAAAAATCAGTTTAGTTTGCGTTTAGTTTTTTTTATTCAGGTTTTAAAAACTGAGTGGGGAAAAAAACACGGTGCTTTGTGCAATTTTGTTTTGAAAGAGAATAACCAAAGAACAAAATACATGAATTTTCTTGCAACATTTCGAAAAATGTTTGGGAAACATGACTTGCAATCTATCTTTCTGCTTCAAGGACTCGGTAAATATTTATATTCAATCATTATAAATGACTTGGAAAGGGTTTTTTTTCCCCTTCTTTTTTTGGGACAAATGATGGTGAGAAAACAGTTTGAAGGAAGTAGATAAAAGGGACTTTATAGGCGATCAGACTAATTAGAGGAAGCTAATGCTAAAGCGTCTGCTGAAGACACAACTTAACGGCCCCATAGGCTGCAGACAGAGGAAGGAAAACGCCAGAGAAACCGAATTCCCTCCGTTTCAGTGATTTTTGTGTCTGGAGCCGTTGGTGTGCAGCAGAGCCTCACAAGGGACGCACAGATCATGTGGCAGCAACCACACATGGCCTGCAAACACATCGCTGGCGAACACACACAGCCCTGACCTTTGACCTCCACACCATGGGGGACCCTGTAAATCACTAAAAGGTCAAAGCTAATTTTTTTCAGGACCACACAAACCCCCCAGTTTGCTTCCAGGCAAACCGCCCCCCTCCTGCAACACTTTTCATCACCTGAGGAATGTTAATGTCTCATTTCACTTTTTGCATCGGTGAAAATCTTAAAAATTCTTAAATCATAAAACTATTTCCAGTTTTTGTAATCCATGAAATGCAAGTTATTAATTAATGAGTTAATCTGAAGTTGATCTTATCAGCATTTTCTTAAAACCCTTTTTCTCTTATATCATAAGGGCTGACTGTGAAGAGCTGAATTTTTCATAATGTGCATAATTTTAAAAGGCACATCATCTTTTAAAGTTTTTGTCAGCTGTGTTAAATACCGACTGAATAAACAGAAAAAGTTGTGGTTTTCTCACATTATTAAACCTGGACAAATTTATAAAACAGGAATCTTCGACAGGTCATTGTAGAGAAGAAAAAGGAGAACATTTCTGCCAAAAACCTCAAAAATGTTTAGAATAATTTCAAAATTTCTGTCAAAATGTGTCAATAATCCACCATGAAGAGAGATGTGTTTACTGCCAGTGATGCGGACCACATTGAAGTGGACAGAATCTGAGATTAAACTTTCTGCCGTCAGGTCAGTTTACCTTTAATTTGTTAGTTTTCCTTTTTATTCAGCTTCTTCTTCTTGTAGCGCCTCTGAACACGTGGTTATGGCTCTTGAAGGAACGTTAAAACTTTGCGATAGCCCTCAAAAATCAACCGTGCTACCTGGCGTTAGCAGGTGATCCCTCCGCCTTTCTCTCGCATCATCCTCGCCTTCGTAGCAAATCAGTAATTTATGCTTTAGAAGTTGACGCATCTCCGCCGTGAATCAGCGCCGATAAGATGATGGCATAATGAGCCTGTCGAGTGTTTGTTTTTCACAACAGAACAGCATAAAGTTAATCTTACGTCCCAAACCGATCTTTGTTTGGACCGTTTCTATTTACCACAGTTTAGCTACGGCCGCCATCTTTGATGCTGTACCAATCAGCGGTTCCGTTTAAGGACGATCAGCGGCGCCCTCTGCTGATTGGCGGTCAAACTACATCACTAAAAGAAGATCTAAGCAGACTTAATCTGATAAAACATTTGATAGACAACTGTAAGTTGATTTATTTTTGCATTTCAAATTAAATAAACTTTGACTCAACAAATGAGTCAAAGTTACTGAAAACTCAGTAATGGTGATCGGAGATTCGTCCGATCTGAACAAACACAAGCATGCTTTTCTGTTTAATTAGAAAAATTGACATTTGATAATTATAATAATCCATGTATTTTTTGTAAATACATCTATGATCCTTTCCATAGTTCCAAAACTCATATTTTAAGGCCACAGAATCTCAAATTTACCCATCAGATCATTTTATTACTGTCATTTCTTTTTTGCTGCGTCTGATGTATAGTTTGTTTGTGTTTTTTTTTTCTTTTAATCCTCTGCAGATCCATCCTTTCGTGCAAACGCGTCTCTGTCACTTTATTTCTGTGAAACATCTTCTGCTGAGGTTGGGTCGGCATGTTAAACACTTTGTTTTTGCCACATTAACTTGTTTTCGGGGATAAATCAAGTTCTACTGATCTTCGTCTTTCTTCCAAACAGTAGATGTTTGCATTGATATTTTTGCCAGTTGTCTTTGTATTCCTGTTTAATTTAGCTTCATCTTCTGCTGTCGACGCACCACAGCTCCGCCTCTCCTGTCTGTGCTGCTCTGCTTCAGAACCACATGGGGTGGTTTGCAGGAAATCCCCAAATTCCTTTTGAGAAACACAAAGAAAACAACACACTACGCATATCCTAAACAAATGAACTAATTAAAAAGAGTTTTAATTAAAAAGTCAACAGAAAGCAAAATATTCTGTTGATTATTAGATAAAAGTAGCTTCTCTAAACTCCAAATTGAAAGTTTGACTTTTTGTGGCGCACCACAATGCACAGTTCCTTTGAGTCTTCAAAACAAGAAAGACAAGAAAACATGTCACTCTAGCAAGGAAGATGTTTTGATTTGGGAGAATTATTACATGGTTGCATTTTTGGAAGAAGCACACCATACCTGGCTTGTCTGCATGTTCAATCAGAACAAATTCAAATTTATAACAGCTGAAACTGTGAAAAACAAACTTGGAAGAGTTTAAAATCTCACATAGCAAAGCTTGGCATCAAATCTTCATGGGAACCATTAGATTTCCTACAATTTTTCCAAAAAACATCTAAAAAGAAAAAGAGTAGGAAAGAGAAGTTCAGCAACTGAATTATTTTATGCTGATTGATTATTTGAAGTGATTTAACTTCAGTTTATTACTCAAATTAGTTTAAAAGTTTTCTAATGGTGAATTATATTATTAAATATTTCAGAAAAATCCTCCACATTTGGATACAAGAACGTAACTTGGCACAGATTTTCCCTGGAGCTGATAAAAAGATGAAAACTGATTTAATTTGGTTCATAAAATAATATTTAAGCACTTGATTGTTATCTTATGCGTCCATTTGAAGTCTGCAGGGCCACTTTAAACGCTATTTAAAGTGGCCAAATCCAAGTGGCCAAATCCAGCCCGCTGTATACAGCGGGCTGGATTTGGCCCCCGAGCCTCGAGTTTGATGAAGTTCTAAATAAACAATCATTAAAATAGGTATTTTATCAACATTTAAAGATGATAAATCGTCCAAACAAAGTTCGGTTCTGATCTCTCCTATTGACTACTTAAAACAGTTTCTGGCCTCCGGTCCGGAGTATACTCGGATTCTGGGTCAGGACTACGACCTGGGTTGCTCTGACCTACTTCCATTGACAGCATGAGGCATTCCTGCCAGGATGTTTGTTCTTGATTTAGTTTATCTGCTTATAAACTCTAAAATGTTGAAGTCGTTTCACAAAAAAGAAAAGCTGGAGCTTCAGGATGTTTGTTCAGACCCTGGATTGCAACAGTCCGACCCCGCGGGACAAATTCACGCTGCGTTTCTGCTGAACAAAATGCATGAGAAAACCCAACATGCACACAAATCATCTCTATATTATCGACCATCTGGAATCAAAATCACGTTTGTATAAAAATGCATCAATCACAGAAATCTGTTTCATTCCTTTACATGATGAAGACGACGCATAAACCTTTACATTTTTTATGTTTCAGCAGTTATTCCAAGGTTTTAAGTGTTTTATTTTTAATCTTCTGCAGGACATTTAAAGAAGATTTTCTGCAGAAGAACTGGAATATGTTTGAAGTTTTGGTTTGGATTCATTTAGAGGGAAAGCAGATGATTACAATTAAGTTTTAATGTTGTTTTGGCTCCAACCAAACTGCAACGACCCACATGAAAAAGTGAGCAGATGTCAAACAGATTGTCTTACACAGCTTGTTGTTTTCTGGACATGGACTTTTTCTACTTTTATGTTATTTATATACATGCAAAGTAAAACATTTAATATAATTAAGTGCAGATTTTGGCTTAATTCCAATTTTGCATTTTAATTTATTTCTCTTTATTTGTAATCTTAGTTTGAGCTCTTTCACGTTTTCAAACCCTCTGCTTCTGTTTTTTTTTTTGTTTTGTTTTTTTGCTTTACTGTCACAGTTTCTTCATCAAACAAACATTCTGTCAACACATTTCTGTTCGAGTTTAGTTGTTTTTTCACTGCCTTTTATTTTGCTCTTTAAGTGGGCTCTGGCTCATAGAAAGGAAAATGTGAAGGTGAAAACAACTGAAATCTTTGTTTTAATTTTTTTAAAAGAAGCACCTGTAGCACTGTAGTCATTTAAAATGTGCATTTCTGTCATTGTAATCTTGCAGGACTGGGTCAAAACCTTGACTTTGGTCACACTTTTGTGTTGCTTTTCCCATATTATTCCGTTAATGTGGTCCAGAGATGCTGTTCTGGATCATCTGACTCCAGTCTGGTTCTCTATACTTGAGCTTTGGTGTTTCTGCTGAAGGCAAATGAGACCAATGAGAAACAATTAGACCCAAAAAAGCAAAACATTAGGCTGAAAGCTGCAGGTTTTAACCTGATTTATGTAAAAGTGAATTATTTAAAGTGGGTCAGATTCTCTGCTGTGCAGAGTGGGTGGGATCTCTAAAATGTGGAAAAATCTTGGTAATGTTTGCTGGTTTTGTTTCTAAAGGTTAAAGCTGTTGGTTTAAACCAGAAAAGTTAAAAAGTGTGGCCCAAATTTGGCCTGCCACTGCAAACATTTAACTTTTACAGAAACATTTTCCTTTAATTTCATTGTAATTCAGACAACTTTTGTAAAAAACAAATTTTACTGAACCCAAATCTGCTTTTAATTAACATGTTCGGTTTGCTAAACACAGCAGGTGTTTTCAGACTCGTGTTATTGATGGGAATACATAAAATCTTTTCTATTTTTTTAAATTGAACCTAAAAGGAATTAGCAAACTGTTTACACATCACTTGACTACAAAAAAAAATCAAATTAAAATATTACATTCTGAAGTTGTTGTCAATTAGGGAACTGAGGTAATCTAAAAATAAAAAAAAACATTTTGGGGCAAAAAAAACTTTATCATCCTCCCCATCATCATCATCAAATCTTTCTTCCAGATGCATAAAAAGGTCCGTAATAAAACAGATAAACAAAATTGATAGAAGGTTTTTAAACAGAAAAAAAGAAAATTGAACTCCATTTTTTTATTTAGTTAATTTGTTGCATGTAATCAAATTAGGTTTTTCATGGTTAATTTATTTACTTTTGTTTAACATGACAGTTTAATAAACTTCAGTTTATCCAAGTAAATTTATTAATTTGACTACTTGTAATAAAATAACTTCTTTTTTTAATCTGTTTTCCTTTTTTCACTTCAGCTTTTGAGCTGATCTGGAATCTGTGTTTTTATTTAATATGTGTCAAACATGAGGCTGGGGGGCCAAATCTGGCCCAACATGGCTTTTTATGCGGCCCCCAGACTCAAAGCATCACATAAATAGATCCTTCAAGATAATTATTTATTATTTTATCAATCAAATAGGGTTTTTTTATGCTGCCAAATTACATAAAAGTAATTGGTTTTATCAACATTTTGTGCCTTTTCAGGACATTTTTGATGTTATGACCTAAAATGAAAATGAGTTTGACCTCTCTGATGCAGAATCTGAACTACTCTGACATTTTTTCCTCTTTAAATGGATTTTGTGCTGCAGGATGTCAGTGAAGCTGCGGTTCAACTCGCCGTCGGATGGAGGTCTGATCCACAGAAGCCGCTCTTTCACAGGTTTTGGCTCGCTGAGTGGCCGGCCGCGGTGAGTTACCTGAAGCTGAAAGCGTCTGGAATAAACACTCATTAATAAATAAATCCATCCTCTGGTGTTAAGGAAAATAATGACAGTTATGTGGTCAGTTTTTGATGCCTGGCCACAAATATTTCATGATTTTTGGTATGAGCAGAGATAGATTTTATTTGTGATAAAACTGAGAGAAGCAACTTTTAGAGATGAGATTGGATTGAGTTTCTGCAGTAAATCTTTTTAGAAACAATCGGTGTCTAAGTATAAATGTAAGTTGCAAAAACAAAAATACTCCTAGAAAATGCCATGAGTGGCAACAGGTGGGATGTTTCTGAACATGAATTAAAATAAGGTCAATAATTTCCTTTTGCATGATTTATCATTTTTTTTCTCTTTCTACCAAAAACCAGATGATAAAAGTCTTCAGTCTGGTGCTTTTGTCTCAACTAGCCCTTTTTTCAAAGGACAGTTTTGTTTAGAGACCTCATCATTGTTGTTTCTGCAACAATAAATCGCAAACTCAAGCATGAACTTAAACACTTTGGCTGTTTTTTAAAAGATGGAAGTTGAAAAACATAAATGTGGAATTTGCATAACGAGTCCTTTTTAAACTGTTTTCAAAATTAAACTGTTTTCAAAATTTTCATAATTAAATATGCAGATGCAGATTTTTAAACGTGTTGCTCAAATAGACAAGATCTGTTACAAATTATTTAAATTTCAGAAGTTCATCCTTGAGTTTGACTCAGTTAAAGCTTAATTTTTTTTCGGTGAAATTTCACCCCATTGAATTTGTATTTAAATTTTTTTGCCAATTTCTGTCCGTGTTATAGTTGGTCTGTTTGACTTGTCCATCTTTCAGTTACACTCCTTTGTGAGGGTGAACAGATTCAATCAATCAAATTTATTTGTATGGCATATTTCAGCAACAATGCAACTTATATGATAAAATACAGACATAGAACACAGTTAATCATTTAAACGTTACACTTAAACGCTTTAATAACAAACGCAGACATGCAAACCATCTGCCTCAGGAGGCACAGAGAGGTTTTATGTTCCAAAATCAAATGTTTAAAATCCCAGTGCTGTTAGCCACTTCCTGTGTGTTTTTATACTGTACACAAACGCCAATGTTCAGTAAAACCTGCTGCGTTTCTTCAGTCTGCCTCCCAGGAGCCATCATGTCGAGGCTTTGATGGGAAACAGGAACATGTCACGAACGTCACAAAACGCTAAAACTCTTAAACCCTCACGAGTTTCAGTTTTCCACTGGAAAATCTGCAGATTAAATACTTTTTTGTTTGTTTTTTTGATCATGTTGTTCTGGTTTTCAGGTCTTCCTCAATACGTGGCTCTTTCCGCTCCAAAGCCACAATGGGAAGTAAACCTCCCAGAATGCACCTCTCCCCCCGCCGAGGGTCGGCCGCTACCTGGTCGCAGCCGGAGCAGGTGGACAGGGTTTTCCAAGCACTTCGCAGCGGACTCAAGTATGTAGAAACCGACATGTTTCACAGTCTGTTATGGTTTAACACCAGAAATGCAACCAGCTGCTTAAGATGCGTAACTTTGATTTATTTAATTAGACATTAATTTACAGAATATCGTAAGTGGTTGATTTAATCTCATTACAATGACATTTTAAAGAAAAAATGCAGCAATACCCAAACTGTGGCAGCAGGTGGCGATAGCATCAATCATGTGCATGGCTGAAGCTGATCTGGGCAGTCTGCTATTAGTCTTAAATGTACCAAAACAACGAAGGAAAATGCACTCAAAAGGTCAAATAAACATTTTTAATAGCTGTAGAAGTTGCATTAAATCTGAATTCTGGGCTGAAACCAGATTCACTCAGTTTTATTATAAATGAGTTTTAAGAAAGTACCTAAGCAAATTTTGGCTTTTCAAACAGATTCATTTTTAAGTAATTTTTATGGACCTTTTAATCGGTGCGTTTAAAGCAAAAAGGTCATTTGTTCACTTCCCTACTTGTCAATTAACTGGTAAAATGTCCTTGAGCGAGAAACTCAGATCTTTAACAAAACTTAAGTTCTAGTTTTGACCTAATAACTAAATAGTTGACTGACTTCTGTGACGTCGTAGTGTGTACAACTTAGATTTTCACTTGTTTTGTGTGCAGGGAATATTTAGAGGTTCACCAGGCAGAGATGGAGCTCCTGTTGTCACAGCAGAGAGAAACCAAGAGGAACTCCAGACTGGTGAGAAAAACTCAAACCATTGTTTTCTGTATGGTTGGTAACAATCATGGTGTAAATAATGGATTTTCTTTCCATTTCCAGGCATTTCTATACGATCTGGAAAAGGTAAAAATGTTTTCATGAGTTGTTTACTTTCATGGTATTTTGATTTACTGGTAAAGAAGAAAATTAAGATAACATAAACTCTGTTTTCACAGGAGATTAAAGCATTGGAGAGGTACATCCGACGATTAGAGTTTCAAATGAGCAAGGTAAACTGTTCTTTAAAGGTGACCTATTATGCCTCCTTCAACAGGTTAGAATAGGATTATACAAAACAGGTTCATTAAGTTTTTTGCATAAAATCATCCTTGGATAATGAGATTTTATTCTGCTCAATTCTGTCTATTTTGAGCTGTTTTACTGCGTCTTGTCACTTTAAATCAATATAATCTTCTGCTGCTCCCCCAACTCAACGTTTACATTCACTTATGAAAATGGCTACAAACAGATTATACAACAATTATACAACCGTACATCTTTGAAAAATAGAAGTGGAGCCTCCTGCACAACCAGCAAGAATTCAGCAGTCGGAACCAGATGTAAAGGACTTGACTCTTTGAATACAACAAGACTTGTGTTTTTTTGGCTCTATTTCCTTTTAAGTCATGATGTGCTGGGATTTCAGTTTTGCAGTACTCACTGCTAATGCTACATAGTGATACTGGATTAGCCAGTGACTAATGGTTGTCAGATTCTAGATATTTCAAAATAACAAGTGCAATAATGATTAACAGCATGATATATTAAATGAAACTTAATTTCCATCTGCCTGATTTATTTTCTCTTTTCTCTCTCTATCACAAACTGGATGATAAAAGTCTTCAGTTTGATGTTTTGGTCTCAACTAGACCATCTTTGAAAGATCAATTGTTTTAGAGACTTTGTAACTTTATTTCTCCTGTTGTTTAATTTATTTTGGATATTTAAAATGACTTCCAGTTACAGTGTTAAATGTTCATGATAACACATTTCAAAAAAATATGTTATCCTGACAGGACTAATAGCGCAGCGTTTTAGTGAACATTTTGTGCTTTCCTGCCATACAATGAATACTATTTCTACAGAATTTTCCTCTAGCCTCTTCCTTAAAATCCCACTAAATGTTGTGAAAAGCTGCCCAAATTTTAACAACCTGCCCAACGCTGTTTTTTTCCCAACCAAATGTGTTTAAAAAGCAGCCAGATTGGTTCCCGCCCAATAAGTGTGATAGAGCTCAGCTTGGGTTGCTAGGTGACGGGCGGAACTCCACGGGGTTGCTAGGTAACGGGCTGGGGTTACTAGGTCAGGGGCAGTGTCTGCTGATTTGTGGCATTAAATTCACCAGATTTTTTAAATGACTCTGTTTCCAAACACCAAAAAACATTAACTTGTTGCCACAACATCAATGTGTTGATGTTTTTTAAACACTTGGGCTGTTTTTAAAAGTAAGACACCCAAATAGTAGAACAGAAATGTGAAAAATGTGAATTTTTCTTAATACAGCCCCCCTTTAAGTGTTCATACTTTATGTTTTTGTAAATTTTGAAAATCCATGTGATAGAAAAAAATGTCTGCTGTTGAACCGTCATGACTGAGGGGTGATTTCTGTTTGTCTCCGCAGGTGGAGGAGTTGTACGAGACGTACTGCGTTCAGTGGAAGCTGTGCCAGGGAGCAGTGAACATGAAGAGGGCCTTCTCTCTATCCCCGTCTACCAGAGCCTCCAGGGAGAGTCTGCTGGAGCTCGGCCGCAGTCACCGGCACAGCCTGCAGGTACTGCTGACGGTTTGCTCCTGATCTACGGTAGAACAAACATGCAAAGCGTTTATAGGAACCACGTAGTCAATCTGAAGCATAGAAGGGACTCACAAGTTTGTGTTGTAGAAAGAAATGCACACAACGTGCATTTCTTATGCATTTTATGTGCATTTATTGTTTTTGCTGGTCTAGAAAAACTTTGAAGCAACTAGAACAGGATATAGGGTTCCAGGGCTGTTACAAGTGATTGTTTTAGTAATCTATAGATTATTCTGAAGAGTAATTGAGCAAAGAATTGTCTTGTTCAGTAGCTACTTAAGCTAGTAAAAGATAAATTCTAGTAAAAAGTAATTCAGTTTTGTCTTTGACGTGTTGTGACAAAGGTATGATTAGATGACTGCAGTGTTTCTTTCCATATATGGGGATTAGAGTTTAACTGCAATCATTTTTTGTATACCTGCATGTACGTCTGACTGTGTTTATACGTTAAAACGAAGTGTAGAATGAAGCTGAACCTCCTGATTTTCCCTCCTCCTTCCTGCCGCTGCTCCGTTCAGGACATGTCGACCATGGAGGGAGATCTGGAAATCCTCCTCGGAGAGCTGCACATCAAAATGAAGGGTGAGTTCTGGAGCAGACCGCAGTTTATCGGCTTCGCATCGTCTTTCAGTCCTTCGTCCAAACACACGTTTCCATTTACAGGACTGATCGGCTTCGCTCGGCTCTGCCCTGGAGACCAATACGAGGTGAGATTCCCCCTAAAACACTGAACATCTGGATCCCACTGGCTTAAAGGGAAGATAAAGATCAATAATAACATGGGAAGGAGCTGCAGGAATTACATTCCCTCTGATTCACTTTGAAATTAGAGCTAAAGTTGGTAAATGTAGAAGAAAGTGAGTCAAAAGTAACATAAACAAATTGTGTCAATTTGTTGATGTGAAGTGATTTTTATTCATAAAGAATAAATTAAAAACAGTTGATCAGAGTGTTTTGCAACACACTAAAATGACATGGCACAAAGAAAAAGGATCAATTCAGACAGGTTTGAAATGGAGTATAATAGAAATATAAAAAAATATGCCATACCATCTTCCTCCTACCACCTCCTGTCATCTTCTTCTGCGTTTCTGTCAGTAGTAACATCTGGTTTTTGATCATCAAGCTCTCAAGATCTACTAACGTTTAAGACAGGAGAGTTTCTAATAGCTTAATAGCAACTAAATGTTTCATTAGGTTTAAATTTGCTTAAGCAAAACGTTAGGCTGGAATCTTATTTTACACCTTAAATTGTTGTTTGGAGTTCTGTGCATTTCTCTGCTTCTGTTTTGGATTAAATCCAGTTATAAACATGTTTTATTCCAAGCTGATGCGCTCCTGTCGTCACATGACCAGGTGGTGGTGCGTTTGGGACGGCAGAGATGGAAAATCAGAGGAAGGATAGAGTCAGACGACTCTCAGTCCTGGGATGAAGAGGAGATGGTCTTCCTCCCCCACGTGTACCATAACTTTGAAATCAAGGTTGGTGCTGAAGGACTGATCTTCATCAGTGATGAATATCAGAAACTCAGATTAGATGAAAACTGTTTGTGATTGACTTTAAGTTATGAAGTTGTTTTCTTGTTGAAAAAACCTTACTTTGTGAAAGGCGCGTCAAATGAGAGTGAGCAGAGGAAGAGTTTATCCGAGTTGAGTTTGTACCAGAGCGAATGTTTGTGTGTGCTCACATCAGTCTCACTGCTCTCTGGTTCAGTTTTTGAGCCAAACTGGAGGAAAACTGACGGTTTTTAACCTCACTGGAAAATGATGCCATGCTGTGACGTAATTATAAAAAAAATGCAATAGGGAATTGAAAAATATGATCTAAACAAAAGATAAATGTATCTATGCTGCATTCCTAGAAACTCAAAGTACACAACAAAATATATTCAAGAGATAAAGTGGATTTTGAATGATATGTACTCTTCAAGTTTGTGTGAAAGAAAATTAACTGTGAAACCTGTGTGCCTGTTTGTACTCCATCCAATCAGGTGATGGAGGCGAAGGGCCTGGGTTGGCTGCTGGTTGGCATGGTAACGTGCGCCAGCGTGGACTTCTTCGTGGCGCGGCCGCAGCTGATGTTGGTGGACATCACAGAGCTGGGAACCATCAAGCTGCAGCTGGAGGTCACCTGGAAGTACGCAAACGCCCGACACGCAACATGAATCAAAACGCCGCCCAGGTGGAAAGACACTCAATCTGTTCCTGATGTCAGGGGTCTAACGGGGAGATGGCGAAGATTCAGGTGGATGGAGTAAAATTTCAAAAAGGCAGCACAGATTGGTGGGAACAGCTGGCTCTTATTGTGGAGTAAAATATGTCAAACTGTTGTCAAAGTGTTTATTCTCACCTTATGAGTGCGGCCTGCAGCTCATGCAAGCGCAGCTACTCGACACGAGCTGCAGAAACATTTGCTTCATAGCAGAAAAAAGAACAATGAAAGCATTTAATACAAGCAAACAGGACCCTCAGAGAGAAGGAATATGTTTATATTCAGCCCGTTTCATAGATTCAGCCAAAGAAATGGGAATAAACTCCTGCAGGCAATGAGGAACCAAACAGAAAATGTTCAAGTACTGGACTGAAAATCATTGAAAACTCAAAACCCTTGAAATGTGACTAAGCACCCGTTGAAAGCAAACCTGCGCCCCCTGAATTTTGGGGGGGGGAAAAGCCCATAAAGTGGGCGGAGCCAAACACAGAGGGGCGTGGCCAAATGTGGGGCTGAACAGGGATGTGGTTACAAGTATTTTCATCTAGTTTGTAGTGTAAAAATCCTATTGCACATTATAAAGGACAAACCTAGCTTAACCTTCTCAGCAATATTAGGAGCTACATTTAAGTAAAAAAAGTTATTTTTACTGGCAGATTTTCACTTGTAACGTGACAAAAATGTCTTGTTATAAGTGACATAATCTGCCAGTGGAACTAGAACTTTACTTAAACAAACTTATATCTTGATAAAAAGTTATTTGTAACTTATTTTTAAAGTGTCCCAAGATATTTTATGCTATAAACTAAACAAAAATACTTGGTAAAATTTTGCGTTTTTGACATTACTCAACAGGTTGTTGCTAGATAACCAAAGAGTGGTGAGTTGCTAGGAGTGAGTTGGTAAATTCCACCAACCTACGGTATCTTAACTGACAGTGAAGTTGAGCAGCTAATCTCTAATCCACCATGTTTTACCATCTAAGTGAAGGATTAATTTGGTTTTAATTACTTCTTACACTTTTTATGATCGTTTCTTTGTTTTGTATTTGTGTATTGATTGTATTTTGTGTAGTTAAGTCATTTTAACCTTGTTCGTATAGCCTTTGTTTGCCTTTAGCAAGACAAATTGATATTGATCACATGTCTGTTGTGATATCAATCATTGATTATCCAGCCCTACTGTATGTTGAATATTTATGAATGACTCGGTATAATCTGTTTGTTTTTTTATTTATTTGCAGTCCGTTTGACAGCAGTGAGAGGATGAAGCCGCTGTCCGTTAGCAAGCAGTCGGTGTCAAGCAGGAAGGGTTCGGTTTACAGCTGGACGGCACCGAATACGCCTTCATTCACAGAAAAATACTTTATAGTGAGTACAACAAACAAACTACATGGGAAAATGAAAATATTATATTTCATACTGTTAAGAAACACGTCTTTTTATTTCATGATGTAATAATTTATTTCACGTTCCTTCATGAATTATAAACTGTCAGCTTCGCCAATCAAACTCAACTCAGTGGGCGGGGCTAGAAGAAATCCTGACGTCTGATTGGCTGCTTCAAACAGCAACTCAAGACAACTCCCAAGTTTTCTATTATATGTTAAAAATTAGCTTTAAAATAAAATTGATATATTTTGAGACACATACATTACTATATAAAATTATTTCTATATTTTCATTTTTAATAAATTAATTACATATTTAAATTATTTCACAAGCTATTTTTATTGCAATTTGGCACTCTCACTCTTACACAGAGGGAAAACTAAACATTTGCCTCTTGTGGTTCAACTTTGTGTGAATGTTACCTGATTATTTTCAGTCGATGGTTCGTGAGCTGCAGGATCAGGAGGGATCCCTCCCGTCTCTGGTGGCTAAAAGTCGTTCTAGCAGAGGAGGCGTGTCGCTGCTCAGCTACCTGTCCGACACGTCACACACCTCCGCCACATCAGGCCCTCAAAGTCCGTTCCTTCCCAGGTAGGCTTCCAGTAAAGAACAATAAGTTTTCTTGAATGTAATAAAGTTTTAAAGAAGACCTATTATGAAAAATTCAGATTTTACACGTTTCCATTTGGGTTTTTACTTCTTCTAAAAACAGACCAAGTGTTTAAAAAAACAAAAAAAAAGTTTTGTGGCAATAAGTCGTTTCAAAAACCTCCTGATTAAGCCTCATTCAAAGGAGACAGCTGCGTTACCTAGCAACCCCAGCAGAGTTCCGCCCGTTACCTAGCAACCCCAGCAGAGTTCCGCCCATTACCTAGCAACCCCAGCAGAGTTCTGTCAGGGTTACTAGAGTTTTCTGTGATTAAAACAACCTTTTGATGTAAAATCTTCTTTCAGTCTCACTCGCGCTCACAGCTACCCGTCAACCAGCCTGGCAGGAAGTCAGACTCAGCTTTCCTTTGAAGAGGAAGAGGAGCAGCGCATTGAGGGGAAGGTGGACGAAGAGGAGTGGGGAGGCGTGTCGGAGACTTCATCAGCAGAAACAATTAAAACGACGTCTCATCTGGCCTTACCCAGGTGAGAAGGGAAGGGATTTACACTGCAAAAACACAAAATCTTAGTATTTGTCTAGTTTCTAGTATAAATATCGCTTATAGTGATTTTTCTTTTACTTTACCATGGAAATTGTTCCATAAAATAAAATTCTTTAATTGAAATGCATCTTTCCACCATTGCCATTCTATATCTAAATTTTTAAGTCTTTTCAGTTGTATTTGCTTTCTCGTTTTACAAATCTGTTTTCAATATAAAGTATGCACTTTGTACATTTTAAAATGTTGTACTTAATTATGAAGTTTCAATAAGTTTGTGAATGTTTGTGCAGGTCCAGCACTCCAGACATCCTGAGGAAGAATCCATCAGGAGAAACCGACACCGAGATGCAAAGTGCTGCTCTGCAGCAGCGAGTACAACAGGTAGGTGGCGCTGCATCGCCTTCAGATCCAGCATGATGGTGTACTGGAGAGACAACAAAAGGAGTAAATTTCAGCTAAGAAACTGACATTTTCGAGAAAACCTGGAAATATTGAAAAGTCAAAAATTGGGTAGGAAAAACTTTCTAGAAAAAATATGGAATCCTTTTAGTTTCAAAAGTAAAAAAAAAAAATAGAAAAATTTAGATGAAGCTCAGATTTTTTTTTTTGGAAAAAACATGGAAAAGGTTAGAAAACTTCCAAGTTAGAAAATTTCAGAGTTTTATCCAGCAAATTTTCAACTTTTCAAATTCAGAAATTCTTTAGATTAACTTCAAGAATGTTTAACACACATTTTCCTTTTCTTTTGTCTCTTGCAGGAATCCCCCAGCATCCCAGCTGTCTCTGAAGCTCCGTCCTCTCCGTCCTCTCTGTCCTCTCCCCCGGTCCGACCCGGGCTGAGCGGCGCCCAGAGGAGATCACAGACCGTCCGGCTGGCAGTCCTAATGGCAGAGCTGGAGAAATCGTTTGGCAGGGAGAGTGACGCTGAAAAGGAGCGGAGAGCTTTGGAGCATCAGATTCAGCACCTGGGAACCATCCTGAAGGTAACAGAGCATCAGCACTGAATGATCTGGACCAGAAACAGGCCTGATGTTCTGTTTCCTCCTGCAGAATGACCTCTCCCTGCTCCGGAGCTCCGCATCAGAGGAAACACTGGCTGTCGAGGAAGTCCTGGGCAGCTTCGACTTCCTGTCCAACGACTTCAACGCAGATGACGACACTTCCTGTTTGGGCAGCGTGAGGCTAAAAGACAGCGGGTGAGTTTACAGACGGACAAAATTTAAAATAACGCCACATTTCATCTGACTAGAGCTGAAATCAACAGTTTGAGAAGAAATATTATGGAAAACAAACTTAGTTGGAAGCTTCACATCGAATATATTAGAAATAAAACAGCAAAAAATTTTAAAATAACAGATTTAATAAAGGTTTTGTATATTATCCGCTCTTTATTTGTCATATTGCTCAGAAATATGGGGAAATATATATAAAAACAATTAACAGATTAGTTAAGTTATAAAATAATAGGGTTTCTAATAAAGTGGGATATGGTGAACCTATTAAATTGAAATACATTTTATTTATAAAAATACTGGAAATTGTGTAAAAAGCATTGAATAAAAATCCAGAAATGATTTAAGTTGAGAGTAAATATAATTTGATATTAAAGTAAAATCTAGATGCGTTTAAGTTATCGGTGTGAAACTTAAATTTGTCACAATTAATCAATTAACTGCATTTTAAATTAAAAGAATCTCAATAATTAATATTTGCATGATTTTTTTTTTGTTTCTCCCTCAACCAAAACTGGATGATAAATGTCTTGATTTTGGTGTTTTGGTCTCAACTTGCTCTCAGTTTTATTGACAGAAACTTCATAATTCACTTTATTTGTTTTATTTTGTTTTGTTTTTGTTTTATTTTGGATATTTAAAATGTCTTCCAATTTCAGTGTTGAATGTTCATTAGAAATTAAAGTCTGTTGATCTTTGAATATGTTCTTCCATTATTATGCCATTATATTAACCTAAAATGGTCTCAAAACAACAATGTTACCGTTTATCGCAATAACTTCTGGGACAATTTATCGTCCAGCAAAATGTGGCGTAATGGATGTAGTGAAACTCAATTAAATGATCTTAAATTATGTCTTAAATTGTTAAATTATAAAAGTTTACACAATTATTCAATTCAATTCGAAAATACTTTATTGATCCCAAAGGAAATGAAATTACGAAAATGTAGATGAATTTACCTGCAGCTGGTTCTGAGTGTTTCCGTTTCCTGTTTCAGCATCAGTTCGTTCCAGCAGAGCACACTGAAGAGTCTGGGCCTCCTGTCTGCAGGCAGCCAATCGTATTCAGAGGACGAGTTGGTCCTCACCCCACTGACTTCTGGGAACTGGGGTCTGGACCAAGCGCTGGAGACACACCTGGACATCTGCTGCATCCTGCTGCAGGTACGGGATCCTAACCCTGCCGCATTAGTCAGATTAAAGATTAAATTAACCACCAGATAAACATAAACAATTCAAAAACTAAAGATCACACATATGGAAGGCTGATCCTGCCAAAACTGGCAATAAATATGGAAATAAATAAATGTTATTAATGTGCCAAATATGGCTTGCAAAAAATAATTTCCCAATTTATTTGATTACATTAATTAATATAAGTTGTTTAATATATTATACATTGTGTAATATAAATTATCATTTTCAACAGTATTAATTTAAAAATATTTCTTCAATTTTATTTTATGTTTCTTTTCTTTTTCAAATTTTTTTCAAATATATTTACTGTTATTTTATTTCATTATTTCCAGAAATTTAATACTGTTGAAAAAAAATTTAAAAATGTGAAAAATAAATAAGAGAAAACTTAAACAATAAGATTGGAAATAAAATAGAAAAATAAAAAGTGATATTTTTAAATTAATACAGTTAAAAATGAAAAATATTAATTTATATTTGTTTAATCAAAAGGTTTGGGGAATTTTTTTTCTTGGATCCAATATTTTAGTTATTGTAGATGATAGGTACTTTTCTCGAACCTACATAAAAAGACCACAGACAACGTATATGAATTTCATAGACAAGCTTTTGCAAAAGGAAAACTCTCCATCAACAACCTCATCAGCCGTTCACAGAGAGTTCTGATCTGCTTTCACGTGAGCTCCTTCTTTTATTGTCAAAGAAAAACAGTCACAGGGGGCAGTCAGGAAAACAACAGAGGTCGTAAAACATTTAACCTAAACAAACTAGCAACTCAGTTCCAGGTGTGATATCTGATCTACGGTCTGAGCCCAGTTAAGCTCTAGGTCAAACTGTCAACAAGGAGGGAGGATAAACAAGAGACAAAATACGACTGCTCACAGGCAGTTAGGAGGTATTCTGGTTGATAAGAATTAAAGTCTGGGAAACACAGAGTTAAGTGTCTCACATAAAGATAAACAGACAGTCGTAACCTCCAGGTCAGTTTATACACACATAAGGAAGAGAACACTTTAAACTCAAAATCACAATAATACTGATTAACATTAGACTGAATATGAACTAAAGTAATAATGATAATACCAAAAAATATCTAACATTCCCCCCTTTTTATCATTTTACTATGTGTGTAAACTTTATGCAAAAGCCAAGCATAGAAAATAAAAGAAAAGAAAAGAAAAGAACCAATAAATGCAAGGTTTTTTTTTTTTTTTTTTTTCCTAAGCCAAACACAGAAAATACACAATGAATAAATGTAATATAATGAAATAAATGAAAATAAAAGAAACAGCAAAAATCAAATGCAGTTTTCTCATCACTACACCACTTGTTTCCACATTTTCGGTGTAGGAATCATTCAGCAAATGAATTTATCTGTTTATTGATTACAGAAATTCATCATTGTTCAGAAAATCGTCAGAAACTTGGAACAAGTCTTCTTCAGTCGTCTCATAAGATGCTTTTGCCAGCTGATAGTTGATAACAGTTGTGTTAACTGTTTTAAACATCATATGTCGTAGACAAGGAATAATGCAACTTGTGAAAAGACAGAACAGAACTAAAACAATCAGAACAGGTGTCACGAGCTTTAACAGCAAGGACCACCATGGTCCAGATGTAAGCCATGAAAGCAAATCAAAAGAGGATGAGCCGCGTGTTCCGCTCTCCACATACTGTTTTAAATCTTCCAGCTCGTATAGAGCGTCAGAAATAGTTCCTCCAGTTCCTGCTTCATCTGGCACAAAAGTACAGCACGTCGGGCCAATGATTTTGCAGACCCCTCCCTGAGGGGCAGTGAGAAAGTCCAGGAAAACACGGTTTTGCATAACCATGTTTCTCAGTTCAGTCAGTTCTTTCATGGTGCCATTGGCCAGCTGGTATGTGATATTGATTAGTCGCAGTAATCCGTACCTGTTTATCTCAACGTGGTCCCGAATCTCTCCTAGACCAACCCATGGAAAAAGGCTTTGCATGAATTTTTCTCCGCCGTTCCAAATCCTGAATTCCCATGGAACTCCAGTATGTGTTGTTAGGCCTCCCCATCTTTTGACCTCTGACATAACTGTTCGTTTGGAGCGGGTGTGTGGATCATTCTGTGCTTTCCTGATGAACGCAATCGGGTTGATTAGAGGTACCACAGCACACAGTCCTCCCCAATTTTTCGGCAAGAACATGTACGCTTCATTCCCGCATATGAAGTACCAGTCTGCCAACATCCGTGAGCCATAATCTCCTGGCACTATGGCGCTACACAGTGTTGTCACTTGTCTCCTCTTTGTCTTATGCGTGATGTTGAAACTCCTCTCCTGAAGCAGGTTGTCACAGTCTGGGTTGTCCTTCCAGACTTTGCAGTGTGGAGTCGCCCTTTGACCCCTGCAGGCTGTGCAGTCGATGAAATCCTGTGTCGGTTCGCAGTAGGTGTAAACTCTGTTACACAAGTTCCAGGGCAACGTCCCTAGAACAACATGTCCATTATTATAAACACAGTTCCTCAGAGATCCTGCTTTGGCTCCTGCTAACGAAATGATCTCTGGTATTTTCCATATAGTTTGTTGAGATGACGGAAAAGGAAGTACATCGTCTGCGAGTGAACAATTTAAAGATTGAAACAGTCCTTGCACAGCCTCTCCCATCCGGAGGTCAGCTGAATAGTCCTTCTCACGTGGTCTGTCTCCTCTTAGGGGTGGGATGCGGCGCGGTCTGGTGCTTAGAACATAGAGACACATCTGTTTGTCGTCAGTAATGTTACCTGGTCGGAGACCTGAGTTGTGTATGGAAACCGGCAGCTGCGCACACACGTAGCAGTTCACAGCATGTCCCTCATAAGCGGTTCTGTTCATCAGTTTCCACCACAGATTGGTACTGTAGTCGTGTGGGTGGAACTCAGGCTCGCTTCCTCCTCCAAACATCAGACATGCTGCAGTCACAGCGCAGTAGAAGATCCATCTGGCATATGGAGTCCCCATTGCTGCTGGGCGTGCAGAGATGTCAGAACCCCCAAACTAAAGGAGTGAGAATCTTAGCGTTTCTTCACCGGGTTTGAGACGAGCTACTACTATAAAGTAACTCCCCTTTGTACACCGGAAGCTCTCAGAAGAGCTCTCCTTCCTCTCTACTCCGACTTTTAGGGGTTTAACACTCTCTGCAGCTTGCAGTGACTGAGATGTATCCAGCTGGGTCTTTCAGCAATCTTTACAGCTGTTGGTGTGGTCATCAGCACTTGGAACGGCCCTTCCCACCGTGGACTCGCCCAGTTCTTTCGTTTGATGACCTTTATGTAGACCCAGTCACCAGGCTCTATCGGAGCGGCCTCCTGTGCAGGAAGAGAATCAGAAGGCAGTAAATTTGCACTGGACACTTCCTTTAGTTTAAGAGTCCTGATCATATAATCTGCTAATGTCTGTTCTTCATCAGCTTTTTGTAAGTCTGGAGCAAACAGAGGCAATCTGTAAGCTCTCCCATGAATTATTTCAAAAGGTGTTAGACCATCAGCTGTCGGGGTGATTCTCATATAGAGCTTCACTAAGTCTAAGCATTCTGGCCAGGGCCGGCCAGTATCTGCCATGCATTTTCTTAATTTGCTTTTCACGGTACCATTCGTTCTTTCCACCAGACCTGCACTCTGTGGATGATAGGCACAGTGGTTTTTCAATGTCATTCCCAAGTGTGTAGCTATGTTTTGTATCACTTGGTTTACAAAATGTGGTCCATTGTCACTATAGACAGTCTGTGGGATGCCATGTGTTGGGATAATAGTTTTACAAATAGCCTTAGCTACTGTCAAAGCATCTGCATGCTTTGCTGGAACTATTTCAACCCATTTAGAAAAAGCATCAATCATCACTAGACAATATTTATATGGCCCACTTTGTGAAAGTTCAATAAAATCCATATGCATGGTTTGAAACGGATAAGATGGTTTTGGGAACCCGCCTCGTTTTGGCCTTATGTTTCCCTGAGAATTGTATTTCACACAGACTGGACATGCAGTACAAAAATTTTTTAAGTAAGAATTTAAACCATATGTTGTGAAATGTTGTTGTATTATGGTTTCCATCCCCCCTGTTGACACATGGCAGCGCCCATGTGTCACAATCGCTGCTGCTTTAAATAAAGATTTAGGAAGGACTGGTTTGTTATTAACTTCAAAAATGTTTTCATCATTAATTTTCGCACCCTTAGTTATCCACATCCGTTTTTCAACCTGCGGTGCGTTGTCCTGCATGTCTTTTAGCACTGCTTTGTCTATCATTTGTTGTTCTCCTTCAGTCTGTGTTGAGAAAGTTCCTTTCCCATGCTTCCCTGCTGCAGCTTCTTTTGCAATTTTATCAGCTAGTCTGTTCCCATTTGAAACTTCATCTTGTCCTTTTGTATGAGCTGCGCATTTACATACAGCTAGTTTAGTTGGGAGTTGTATTGCTTGTAAGAGATCTTTAAGCAAAGATGCATGTGTTACTGGTTTCCCAGTAGATGTTGTCATTCCTCTACGCTCCCATTGTTTAGCAAAATAAAACAACGTAGAGAAAACATACTGGCTATCAGTGTACACCGTCAGGTGCTTGTCCTCAGCCAGTTCGCATGCCCTAGTCAAAGCAATCAATTCTGCTGCTTGTGCAGAATGAGTGCTGGAAATTCTTTCTGCTTCTATTATTTCATTTGGCAAAGCAACAACAGAATAACCTGTTTGGTTTTTACCCATAGGGTCCTTTGAACATGACCCATCAACAAACCAGACTTCTCCCATTGCTAATGGGGTATCCTGTAGATCTGGCCTAGGAAGCTGCATGTGCTCTGTAGCTTCTAGGCAGCTGTGTGGTGTTCCATCACAAGGTAATGGAAGCAAAGTAGCTGGATTCAGAATTGTACACCGTTTTATTACAATATGTGGTTGTGACAAAAGTATTGCTGTGTACGAAAGGTGTCGTGCTGGTGAGAGCAAATTCATTTTGCTCTGCAAAAGTAGAACATCTACAGCATGTGGAACTAACAGCTCCATTTTGTGAAACAAAACTATGTCAGCCGACATGTTTACTGCCAACGCTGCTGCACAGACTGCTTGCACACAGTCTGGTAAAGACTGTGCTACTGGATCTAACCTTTTTGAATAGAAAGCTAATGGTTTTAGCTTATCACCATGATTTTGTAGTAACACAGAGGTCATAAATCCATTCCTGCAGTCTACAGTTTGAACAAAGGTTTTTTTATAGTTTGGAAGAATCAAAGTTGTTGCCTGCATTAGTGCTTGTTTTAATTCAGTAAAACATTTTTCAGCTTCTGGATTCCAAATTATTTTGTCAGTCATAGCCATTGGGGTGCCATGAATCAAATCCTGTAAAGCCTGAGTTTTTTCAGCATAGTGTGGAATCCAGGCTCTGCAGTAATTGCAAAGTCCGAGAAAAGACATCATTTGCTTTTTAGTTTCTGGTTTAGGTGCTTCAGAAATTGTCTCTTTTCTCGCTTTTTGTATCTGCTTTCCCTCAGCAGAAAGTGTATGTCCCAAATAATTTACTTCTTGTCTCACCCACTGCAGCTTATCTTTGTTTACTTTGTTTCCTGTCTTACTGAGGTGGTGCAGCAGAGCGAGTGAGTCTGCTCTGCATGCTTCCTCGCTTTCAGATGCTATTAACAGGTCATCAACATAAATCAAGAGTTGACTTTTTTCTGATATTTGGAAATCAGATAAACAGACCATAATTGCCTCGCAAAATAAACTTGGGCTGTCCGCAAAACCTTGGGGTAATCTGGTATAAGTATACCCCTGACCTCTGTAGGTAAATGCGAACCAGAACTGTGAATCTGGATGAATGGGTACAGAGAAGAAAGCATTGCTGAGGTCAATTACTGTGAAGAATTTATTGCTTGGTTTTAGTGAGTTTAACAGCGTGTGTGGGTCTGGCACATTTGGTGCTCTCGTTTGAACTGCTTCATTGACTGAACGTAAATCCTGAATCATGCGCCAGTCTTTTTTGTTTGCCTTTTGAACAGGAAAAATAGGTGTGTTACAAGGAGAATCTGAACATTTTTTGATGATTCCTCCTTTTAACAAACCCTTGATTACTGGTTCAATCCCGTCCAGTGCTTCTGGTTTTAAAGGATACTGTTTTACCCTGGGCCTCCAGCTAGATTTTGCTTTGATTTGCACTGGGGGAATTGAATCAAGTAAGCCAACATCAGAGGGACCTTTTGTCCACAAGTTATCTGGAAGCTCAGCTAATTCAGCTTCCTCTTTTTCTGTAAGAAATATGTTCATGTGTCACTCAAATGCATGAACTTGAGCTGTGCCTGTAACAACTTCACAAAGTGATTGTTTCCAAACATCACAACTGGGGCTGTAGCTCCAACCATCTTCACCTTCTTTAAAATCAGTGGCTTCAGAAGCCATTTTAGTTCTGTTACCTACATCTGCCCATGTAATATTATGCGGCTTAAAAAGCGAGATGTGTGGGTTTGCAGGTAACTTATACAGCTCTTTTTGACTAGTCGGAAGGAGCACAGTCACAGCTGCATATGACCTTCGGTCTGTGAACATTTCAGTCACAGCAAGTGTCACAGGATTTGTTTCTAAAAACTTCTGCACATAATCATCCTGTGGATCATTTAGGATGTTCATTGTTACATGCAACTGATTGTAGTTCATTTCTGTTTCAGGTATGTCCAGTTGTCCTCGAGCCTCCCTAAGAAGCTTTTCTGGGACAAAAGGATTGTCAGCTGGCTTTAGATCATAAGAACAATAGATTTTTTCATCCTTATGAACTGTGTACAGATCAGAGTGTTTTAGTCTGACAGCCCTCATGCCATCTTGTACAGGGACTACTGCTATCCCTAGTTTTGTCATTAGGTCTCTACCTAACAGGTTTGTTGGACATTTAAGTGACATTACAACAGAAGCTTTTGCTTTAATTCCTGTTTCAGGATCTTTAAAAGATGTATTTTTTGACATATTTTCTCTATGTGTTTGTCCATCGGCAGACTTCACCCAAATGGACTCGTTTGTGGGGTTTACGCCTTCTATTTTAGTTTTTAGAACTGTTTTGCATGCACCGGTGTCACATAAAAATTCAACTTCTTCCCCACAAACAATCAGTGTGATGTAAGGTTTTTCTTTTAATGCATTTAACATATCCCAGGCTGCACATATGTCCACTATTTCATCCATTTGATCTAGTGGTAATTTTTGTTTGGGTGTGGCAGAGTCTAGTCATGCTGAGGAGTTAGATTTTTGTTTTTTCTCCCATCTGCCACCTCTATAGTCCTTTATGTTCTTTGCTTTACAATCTTTTGCCCAATGATTCGACCCGCCACAACGCCAACAGACATCTTTGTCTTGTGGTTTACGACTTAGGGGTCGCTGCCCAGGGTGACCTCCTTTGCCTCTGTTTCTCCCCCGGCCTCTTGAGGAGCCGTGGAAAAAGACAGAGGTGTCAACTTCTCCAAAATCCTCCAGATGAAAAACATCAGATCCTGTTTTTGGTTTTTTGACTACTTTTTCTGCATGACGTGCCCACGTCATCAGCTGTGGGACTGAGGCAGCATCATATTCAACCAGGTGTTTTTTGATCCAGCCCTCAATTTCAGGGCGGAAACTAGACATTAAAGCGTTTTTTAGTTGTTGTTGATATACGCTTTCTAGTCCTTCATCATAAGTGATCCCACTGTGAACTTTGAACTCCTTCTCAAACCGCAGACGAAAATCGTCCACGTCTTCTCCAACTTTTTGTTTAATCCCTGACAGATGACTATAATTTGCCTTTTTACGAAAATTTGTTCTAACTCTCTCACACAACGGATCCCATTGTGCTTTAAAAGCATCAGAGAGAGCAGGGTTTGCTCCTGGAGGGTATGGAATTGGAGCTAAAATATTATTATCAATTGCTTTCCCTGTATAATTTCCCCTCACTTTTGCCCAATCTTTTCCTAATGAGGACATGGCTGCTTCTCCTGCTTCTACCCCATTTAGTCTATATGAATGGATTAATCCAGTCATGTCTTCTATCCACTTATCGGGGTCTTCTGTTACAGGTGTTATTCCTTCTACAGCTTTTCTGGCCTCTTTTAAAGTCCAGGGTCTGAAAACATAAATGTTTTGCGGCTGACCATCTCTAGGATTAGGATTTGGGACCTCAATCATTGGATATTGTTCTGTCCCTTCAGGACTGTACATAACTCGAGGAGTTCTGTACTTTCTCAGATTATATGAATGTCCCTGACCACTTGGACCTGCACTTTCTTCATTGTATAATGGTGGTGGAGAGATTGGGAGAGGTGGGTAAATTTTGGTAGGTGTGAAAACTGACTCTGGATCTGTGGTCAGTTTGGCAGGTGGGGATCGTGTTAGAGTGAGAGTTGGAGGAGTTGAGGGTAAGGTTGCCTGCTTGCTTGGGGAAGGAGTTTGAACTGTTCTAAATATGGGCTCATTTTCTTCTGGTACTAAGACAGGAGCAGACGGAGCTGCTACAGCGGCCGGCGGAGGAGCAGTCGGCCGTACCTGCCCCCCCTCCTGCCCCGCTGGAGCATTCCATCTGGTCAACACCATTTCATTGTCTTCTGGCCTTACAAATAAGTTATTTGATTCTACAAGCTTTTTGTCTTTTACCTTTTTAATTTGTTCTTTCCTGTCTATGGCTGCTTTTAACCATAATTTAGCACACCTTAATTCATCCTCCTTTTTAGCCTTTTTTATCCCCTTTTTTCTTGCTACACTACTCTCCAAAATTCCCACAATTGTTTGCCATTGATCAATTTTTAGTTTTCCATCTATTTTATATTTCTTTTTCCATTTTTTCATGTGTACAATGCTACCAGGAAATCTGGACAGCATGTACTTCTCATCCCCATCGGGGCCCTCAACAAGTGAGGAATTACAAGAATTTGCATTTCCCATTATTCAACTTACTTGCAATTTGAGCTTTTATTTATTTAAATTTAGTCCAGATTCGTTGACTCCTAGGGAGTCCTATGAACTGGAGATCTTTTCAGTAGGCCAGCAATTAAAAATACCTTGTTGTGGTATTCTCCACTTCAACTCTTTTGAGTGGGAGAATCTCGCCTTTGCATCCACAAGAGGTTTGCTGCTTACAACCCTACTGTGTTATATGAGGTAAAATACTGAGCAGTATTTAAACCTCCAATCACTCTTTCACGCACACACACACATCAAAGCAGCAGACAAACCAGCAATGACAAGACAGCAAAATTCAAACATCCTATCTACATGAGGATTTACCCTTATGGGGTTTCCTCAAAAAGAGAAAGGTTCTAGCAACACTTCTCCTCTCCTGAGTACAGATTTTTAGTTAAAACGCTGTTTAACAAGGATTCTTAAACCTCAGAGTTTTAGTCAAATCGCTGTTTAACAAGGATTCTCAAACCTCAGAGTTTTAGTTAAAACGCTGTTTAACAAGGATACTCAAACCCCAGAGTTTTAGTCAAAACGCTGTTTAACAAGGATACTCAAACCCCAGAGTTTTAGTCAAAACGCTGTTTAACAAGGATACTCAAACCTCTAAAATAGCCATTTTAATTCACCTACGTTTCTGTAGTTTTCGGGTTGTCCAGTCGGATCTCGTCACTCCGCCGTTGGCAGACAAAGTCGGACATGTGTCGCTGGCCCAGCGAAGAATTTTGCTTCCTGGGTCTTTCTTTCCAGGTCCTGTTGACTCTGGCCGTGCACGGATTCAGCGCGTCTTCCTCTGCCTGACAGCGGGCGGGGAGAGATCCCGGGTTTCGGCACCAAATGATAGGTACTTTTCTCGAACCTACATAAAAAGACCACAGACAACGTATATGAATTTCATAGACAAGCTTTTGCAAAAGGAAAACTCTCCATCAACAACCTCATCAGCCGTTCACAGAGAGTTCTGATCTGCTTTCACGTGAGCTCCTTCTTTTATTGTCAAAGAAAAACAGTCACAGGGGGCAGTCAGGAAAACAACAGAGGTCGTAAAACATTTAACCTAAACAAACTAGCAACTCAGTTCCAGGTGTGATATCTGATCTACGGTCTGAGCCCAGTTCAGCTCTAGGTCAAACTGTCAACAAGGAGGGAGGATAAACAAGAGACAAAATACGACTGCTCACAGGCAGTTAGGAGGTATTCTGGTTGATAAGAATTAAAGTCTGGGAAACACAGAGTTAAGTGTCTCACATAAAGATAAACAGACAGTCGTAACCTCCAGGTCAGTTTATACACACATAAGGAAGAGAACACTTTAAACTCAAAATCACAATAATACTGATTAACATTAGACTGAATATGAACTAAAGTAATAATGATAATACCAAAAAATATCTAACAGTAGATTTATTGGTAATTTCATTAGGATTAGTCCTCCATACACAACCAGATGCATACAAAAAACTTTTTAAAAAAACCACTTATAAACTAATGCCTAATACCACAAAACGTTTTTTTAAATTATTATTCTGTTTCATTTTGCAGATAATTAAATGAATGAAAACAACATAAAAACAGCAGCCCAAATTGTACATTTGGCAGCCAATAAATTATTGTTTGTTTCCAGATGATGAAAACAAGCGACTTCAGTCTGTCTCGACGGGAGCTGCTGCAGGAGATGTCCAACCAGACCGCGGTTCTGGACAGAGTCAGCGGTCTGCTGCTGGAGAAGAGCGACAACATCACACCGAGAAACGGTCAGAGAACACGAAATCATTCTGCTCACTCCGTTTATTTAAAGGGGGCCTACTATAGGAAATTCACATTTTACGTTTTTATTCTTCCATTTGGTTCTCTACTGCTTCTAAAAACAGACCAAGCGCTTGAAAAAACAGAATCATTTTAAGCAATAAGTTAATGTTTTTTTTGGTGTCGTTTCAACAACCTTCAGATTAAGTCACATTTGCGCCGTTACCTAGCAACCCAAGCAGAGCTCCAGCATGTTTGGTCAACTGGTTTTATCATTGTATGCACTGGAAGAGACAAATGTTTGTTCGACTTACCATCCAGTAGGGCTGGACAATATGGCTGAAATAAGCGTTTGTCAGTCAATATCAATAACGATTGATTAGTTTTTTTGTGTTAATTATCTGAAATCCTGCCAACCTGGTGGCATGACATTTATGGTATTATCTAGTTTTCACCCAACTCCGCTGTTTTTTATTCTAAGCAGTTAGGAGGAAAAACCTGAAACTGCTGCTACACAAGTTACTCAACAGGTTGTTGCTAGGTAACCAAAGAGCGAGTGAGTTGCTAGGTAACCAAACAGCGAGTGAGTGAGTTGATGCCTCCAACTTTTCTTAGCTAGCTAAGAGGTTGATTAGCTAATCCTGCGCCTACATGTCCCAGAATGCTGTGCAGTTCAGTGAATATTTTATCAGATGTATCATCTATTGATATTGATAGTATATATATATATATATATATATATATATATATATATATATATATATATATATATATATATATATATATATATATATATATAGCATCATAGCAGCTAAGATAAGCGGGCACACCAACCTGTGCACCGCTTGGATTGATTACAAGAAAGCCTATGACTCAATGCCACATACCTGGATCATTGAATGCTTACAGATGTACAACATCAACAGGACTCTAAGAGCCTTCATTGCAAACTCGATGGGGCTGTGGAAAACCCTTGAATACCCTTGAAGCCAACTGCAAACCACTTGCACATCGACTCACTGATCCACACCACCAGGATCTACAGCACTGACATTGGGATGTCATTCGGACTAGAGAAGTGTGGCCGGATGGTTACAAAGAGAAGGGGTCTCACTCCCAGAGGGAACGATAGCAGACATAGAGCACAGCTACAAGTACCTGGGAATACCACAAGCAAATGGCAACCTCGATGAGTTCACAAGGAAAGGAGCCACAGCCAAATACCTCCAACGAATAAGGCAAGTCCTGAGAAGCCAGCTCAATGGCAAGAACAAGATCCGTGCAATAAACAGCTATGCCTTACCAGTAATCAGATACCCTGCCGGAATAATTAGCTGGCCAATGGAAGAGATAAAGGCCACGGATGTTAAGACTCGGAAGCTACTCACCATGCATGGAGGGTTCCACCCCAAATCCAGCACCCTGAGACTGTACACAAGCCGTAAGGAAGGAGGCAGAGGACTAGTGAGTGTGAGAGCCACTGTCCAGGATGAAACATCCAAGATCCATAAATACATCAAGGACAAAGCCTCAATGGACGATGTGCTCAGCGAATGTCTCAGACAATGGAGAACAGAGGACAAGGTGCTGGAGGAACCATCATGGGAAGACAAGCCCCTACATGGGATGTACCACCGACAAATAACTGAAGTGGCTGATATCAGGAAATCCTACCAATGGCTGGAGAAAGCTGGACTCAAGGACAGCACAGAGGCCCTCATCCTGGCCGCCCAGGAACAGGCCCTAAACACCAGAGCAATAGAGGCTCAGATCTACCACACCAGACAAGACCCAAGGTGTAGGTTGTGCAAGGAGGCCCCTGAGACAGTCCAGCACATAACAGCAGGGTGCAAGATGCTGGCAGGGAAAGCATACATGGAACGACATAACCAAGTGGCGGGCATAGTGTACAGGAACATCTGTGCAGAATATGGACTGGAAGCCCCGAGGTCAAAGTGGGGAACACCCCCAAAGGTGGTGGAGAATGACCGAGCTAAGATCCTGTGGGACTTCCAGATCCAGACAGACAAGATGGTAATGGAGAACCAACCGGACATTGTGGTGGTGGATAAAGAACAGAGGAAAGCCGTTGTGGTGGATGTAGCAATACCAAGTGACCACAACATCAGGAAAAAGGAGCATGAGAAACTGGAGAAATACCAGGGCCTCAGAGAGGAACTGGAGAAGGCCTGGAAGGTGAAGACCACAGTGGTGCCTGTGGTCATCGGGGCCCTCGGGGCAGTCACCCCCAAACTGGAGCAGTGGCTCAAACAGATCCCAGGAACAACATCAGACATCTCAGTCCAGAAATGTGCAGTTCTAGGCACAGCCAAGATACTGCGCAGAGCCCTCAAGCTCCCAGGCCTCTGGTAGAGGACCCGAGCTCAGAGGATGAAAGAGAGAGACCACCCGCGGAGGGTGAGAAGGGAATTTTTATTTTTTATATAGTATATATGTTGTTTTATTGTCCAGCCCTACCATCCAGAAAACACTTGCTGCATTCTTGTTGGTTGTGGAGGAGGCTCCACTTCTTCTTTTCAAAGATGTACGGTGGAATAATTTGGTATCTGTTTTTAGTCATTTTCACATGAGTGTTAATGTTGAGTTGTGGAAGGCGTGGCCAGCAGCAGATTATTTGGATTTAAAGTGACGAGACGCAGTAAAACAGCTCAAAGTAGACAGAGCTGAGCAGATTAAAATCTCATTATCTAAGGATGATTTTGTGCAAAAACTCTAATGAACATGTTTTGTGTAAACCTATCCTGACCTAATGCTCTTTGTGCTCTTGCAGTCCTCCCCAAGGCCCAGAGGTCCAGAGGTATCCTGCTGTTCTGGGAGGAGTGTGTGAACACCAGCGGCTCTCCGTTCTACTGCAATGTGGAAAACTTCTCCAGGACGCTGAAGAAGCGCTACACTCACAAAGTGAAGGCCAAGCTGCCTGGACAGTCAGAGAGAGGTACAAACCTGGAGAACAAACTGGCCTGATGGGTTCGTGGGGATGTTTTGTGCATTTCTCCCTGTGTTGTTGCCTTTGCAGTATTTTCCAGACTCCTGCAGCAGCTGCAAGCCCCCTGCAGGCTGCTGCCCGGCTGCCGGCCCGTCTGCAGCCCTGACAGGGTCACTCTGTTCCAGCTCTCCGTTTATCTGAAGCGCTGGAGCTTCCAGGATCTGGGGGAGCATATCTCCCGCCTGTCCAGAGAAGGTACAGCTTTCCCTTCTAAACACTAAACATGGGTGGTTGAAATCATTTAAAACGCTTCAGTTTCAATTACAATACAACAGAAACAGTCTTTATTATCCTGCAAAGGAGAAATTCAGGTTTAACAGAAGCATTAGGTATAAAGGTTCACACAAGGAAAACGAGTATCAAAAATGATTTAGAGAAAACAGCAGCAGGAATGCAATGAAGATAAGGCTTTTTCAAGGTTTGGAACGTGCTTGATTTCTCTATTTGACATCCAAACTGCAGTTTCGTAATAAAGTTCAATCTAATGAACTTTATTGCATTATTAACAGTTGAAGCCAGATATCTTTATACACCTAATAAAAAAATATTTTTTTTTTCTCAGCATTTGAAGTTAATCAGACTAAACGTTTCTTGTTTTTGGTGAGTCAGAATGACCTAAATTATTTCTGTTTTTAAATGCTGGAGAACTTGAACATTTTTGCAGAGATTTTAGTTTGTAACTTTCTTTGTATTTTGTGTTTAAACATTTAATTTGTTAGCAGTTTAACCAGCTGACTGAATGTTCTGGAGCTCCATTTGGGTTGCTAGGTAACGGGGCTGGGCTGGCTGGGGTTGCTAGGTAACGGGGCTGGGCTGGCTGGGGTTGCTAGGTGATGGGGCTGGGCTGGCTGGGGTTGCTAGGTAACGGGGCTGGGCTGGCTGGGGTTGTTGTAACTCGTATAATATCATATAATTGTGAATTGAAACTCTTTTTTCAGTTCATTAAAGTGTGGTACTGGAAAAGTTTGAAGAACTGCCTTGAAAATTCTTGAAGTGAATTTTACTGAGAGAAAAGTGAACAAACTGAATAAAACGTCTTTTACTTCTGCTCTGCTCATTAGCTGATTCACCTAGCTTCACATTTAGCTTGTTTTTTTAGCTCATCTGTTTTATGTGTTGTTTTTAGAGTACATCCTGTCGGCGCTGAACGGCCCCAAACGGAGGAAGTGTTTAAACAAGCTGAGGGGGCGGAGCCTGTCGGAGCTCCTTCCACTGCAGAGCACGCTGCAGACTATCGCCGCCCTACTGGTGGACTCCAACCACAAAGTCTGCAAAGCTGCAGCCAGCTGCATCAGCAGAGCCGCAGGCTGCAAGGCCTTCAGGAGCAAGGTGGGCCCAGCGGTTCTGAAGAACCGGACCGGTTCACAGTTTCTGTTATTTATACTTTTATTCTCTTCAATTTTAAGGATCTAAACTTCATTGTTTATTTACTTTCACATGCATTTTTGCAAAATGCTTAAAATAGACATTTTAAAATAAAATGACCATTTTAAATTGGCCAGAGAAATGTTGCATTAGGTTTCTAAATAATTTATTTATCTTTTTATTTAAATATGTAATTTTCTATTTTTTCCTACTGAAAATAATTTTGGAAATTAACAAATTTGTAATTTTTTTAAATCTTTTTTTTTTATCACAAATCTATTTAGCTGTTATCGTGTCTTTTTTCATTTAAGTTTTACCTATTTTTTTTTATCAATTTCTAAAAATAGATTTGGAAATGATAAAATTTTTGATCTTTGTAGTTCTATTTTAATTTTTTTATCACAGATGTTTTGCTATCTATACCTATTTAGCTATTCAGTATTTTTTTTTTACTGTCATTTAGTTGCATAAGCTTTACAACGTTTATTTTATCCATTTCTTAAAACAGTTTTGGAAATATGTTTAATTTTAAAATTTTACTTGAATTAAAAACATTTATTTTGACTCAAAATTCTGTTTTGAAACTGAAGTTTTAAATAAAACTGATTAATTAAAACATCAGTTTCAGTTAAACTTCCCATTAATCCCAGTTTAATCCCAGTTAATCCCTGTTTGTGTTTCTCTTGTTTTTGCTCCAGTCGGTGGTTTTCTACACAGAGAGCCTGAAAAGTTCTGATGTTCTGATCCAGACGGGTTCCTGTCTGGCTCTGAAATGCCTCCGGGTGAGCAGAACCAGAGAAGAATCAAACAGTTCTTTTTATCCAGTTCTTGACTGACTTTGTCCGTTTCAGGCGACGGAGAGCGTGGAGCGGATCGCAGATCTGTGCAGGTCGGCAGACGAAGATCTTCGTGGCGTCGCCAAGGAAACTGTTTTATCGTTTGGTAAAAACCTGATCGATAATCGTTCATCACCTGGACGCTTTTTAAAGGTTTTTGATGTTTCGTGATGTGTTTTTTTCTTTCAGGTAAAAAAGGATTTGAAGCTTTCCAGAGGATGGAGCAGATGTTGGCTGACATGCAGGATGAAGCGTATCAGAACCTGGAGACAGAAATCACCATTTTATAAAAGTTCAGAGACAAACTTTACCAAACACCAGCAGCGGAGAAGAAGAACCGACATTTTCCTGCAGAACTTTGAGCAGAACTTGAATTTATTATTTTTATTTTTTGGTCAGAATCTTGTTTTAAGACACTATCTGTTGCAGAAACATTTATTTAACCTGAAAAATGCAGCTTTCTGATGGCTGGGACTCTTTCATGTTGGAGAAATTTTTTTATTTTCATCATAATTGATATTTTTTAGTTTGTGATGTGATGCATAATGAGTAAAAATAAATATTTGGTGCTTATGAAGCCCAGAAGGACTAAATAAATCCAGGGTGATCCCAAAACGAGTCAAGTTGCTTCAAAAGTTTAACCGTTATTGAATGAAAAATAAAATTATTAGAACTGAAGAAATTCACAAACTAACTTAGATCGAGTACAAACATTCTGAAACTCAATTAAATATTTAGATCTTAAAAAAATAAAAAAAAGCTCATCATGAACTGAAGACAATTTAAGAAAAATATTAGGTAATGAAAATCTCAGTCATTCTGGCCGCATTTATTTTATCAGTGAAAACAAAAACATCAGAGCTGAGCTCCACGAATTTATATTAAAACAAAAAGATTTTAGCCATAAACATTCAGAAATATTCCAAATGTCTACATTTTGTGTAAAATGATCTTTAACTTATTGAATTAATCTTCATCGAATGGTTTTAACATTTTTTTAAATATTCATAAATTTTAGAAAATTTAAGGAAAAATATTAAATCTAAACATTTAAGGAATAAAACTGAATTGTTGCTTGTTAAATGACCAGTTTATAAAGATATATGTATGATTTTGATGTTGAAATTGATTCCTAAAACAGCATTTTTCTAAATCTGCATGTGTTAGAATAAAGCCCACTTTTTATTTAAAAGTTTTTTGTTTAATAAAATTTTTCAAAATTTCAATTTATACAAAATTTAAAAATTTCAAATTCACTAATACTGACTTGAATCTATTCCTTAAACCTACTATGGCAATGTTTTTTTAAATATTGAAAATAACCTAAGTTTGAAATTCAAACTACTGGCCTTCCTCTGGAAAGTTTTTTTTTTTAATTACAATATTTAAATCTTAATACTGATCATGTATTTTGGATTTTAGAAAATCTCCAAAGATTTCAGGAGAATCTTTAATTATTGTAGACAAAATGCTGCCCTCTGGTGGCTCAACCAGGAAACTTAAGCCTGGAGCACAAAAGATGTTTACAGTTCAACTTTTTTCCCTGTTTTTATTAGTTTTATTTAAAATTATTGAAAATTTCTAAGAAAGAAAAATCATGTTCAGGTGTTCTGCAGAATCTGTTCAGTTAGTTAGAAAAAGGAGATATTAAAAGCAAATAAATGTAGACATTTGGTACCAGAACCGGACCGGACGTTGAAATCTGATTCATATTCTTCCATGACTTGAGAGATGCTGATTGTTTGTGCTGCATTGAGCTACAAATACGAGCGTATGACTGCGTGTTATGGCCAAAATACAAGAAAATAATTATTTCTGCCAAAAAATAAAAATCTGATTTTGAGATCTCAGAAATTACTTTGTAGAAAATTTCTAAAGTTGAGTTTCAAATGTCAGAAGTTTGACTTTAATTTTTCATGTTTTCTAGAAACTTTTCAAACTAATTTCCATTTTCAAAAAGTCAATTTGACTTGAAATTTCTGTTTCAGAGCAAATTACTGAGGTCAGTCAAAAATGGGCGAGAAATTTAGAATCTCTAGAAAAATAAATTCAAACTGAATTTGCTAAAAAAAAAAAGTTTCTGTTTTTCAAATTCAAAAAGTCCCTTTTTTCTAGCAAATTTCTGAGCTGAATATCAAATGATCTACAAAGAGCAAAGTTTTTCTAGATAATTTGAAAACTGAAAATTATAATTAATAAAAATAGCTAATTTCTCCTTTTCAAACATTTCCAAGCTTGAAAAGTCCAAAATTGGCTAGAAAAATTACATTTTCCAGGAAATTTAATGAGTTTCAAAAGTCAATTTTTGATTTGAAATTTCCAGTTTTTTCTAGTAAAATTTTGTTAGATTTCACCTTAAACTCAAATGTACTATTTTTTTAATCAGAGATTGTCTCTGTAAGGGCTGCAGCGCTTCGTCGTACCACCGGGTTGAACAGAAACATGCGGCGGCGCCGGTCCAGGTTGAACACAGAGGAAACTTTATTTAAATTAAAACGATCCCATTGCACATTCTGCGCTGCAGCAGGCGACTCTCTCTCCCCCAGCAGGAACGAACAGCGAAACACCTGGAGAAACGAGCCGTCTGCAGGTGAGGGTCTCACCTCCTGTATTGCTTATGGTTGATAAAAATGGCCGACTGTTTCCGCTTTCACACGTCAAGATGGAAAAAAAAGAAAAAAACTCACAGCGTTTTGATTTCTGTTGGAAAGTTTCAGCATTTTGTTCAGAATTCATTAAAATCTGTGAGAACGTTTTGAAACCAGCAAACCATGCACAGGAAAAAAACAGAAAAAAAAAACTAAATGAGGTCAAAGGTGAACCGCGGAGGAACTGGGAGGAAGCTCAGCATGTGTCTGATGGACAGGAAGTGACTCCAGGCGGTGATTGTCCGGTCGGTGTGCAGAGTCTCACTGGATCCCTTTGATTCCTCCTCTTCCTCCTCCTCGCAGCGTGGCAGTATCATGCTGCGGGCCGCCGCCGCCGCCTAGGTCCCTATGATGGCGGGGTCGTGTGCGGCGGCGGGCAGCGCGGCGTCCTGGCAGTGGTACAGGAAGCAGTTCCCCCAGCAACTGTAGCAGATGAGGAAGAGCGCAGCGAGGAAGACGAGGGCGCAGATGGTGCAGGGCTTCCTCTCCAGTAGGAAGCTGAGCAGGTAGAAGCCCATGAACATGGAGTGGTTGAACCACAGCGCCGGGTTCAGCGGCTTCGGGATCAGCAGCACCGGCAGCAGCCACTGGAGGCAGTACATCGTCGCAGCAGGGGGGAGGGACGGGGTCAGAGGTCAGAGCAGAGGTCAGGGGCGGGGGACGATAAAGAGGCGGTTCTAGCCAACAGAACCGGGATGAAGGACGAGAGCGAAGCTGCTAGAGGTTTCTGTCGTCAGGTCATCCCTGGAAGAAAAGAGCATAAATGAAACCAAACGATGGAAAATTAACATTCACAATAAAAATGTTTCATTGATTTAAATATCTGAAATACTGTGTGATTATCTAAATTAATCAATACTAGACCGGCAGTTAAAACCTGTATAACAAGGCAGTGGTAAAAAAAAACCAACCCTGCTGCAACTTACACCTGGGTTGTTGTTAGGCACCCAGAGAATTAGTGAGTTGCTAGGCAACCAGAGAGAGTGAGTTAGTTGATTCCACCAAACTTTGCTCAGCTGGCAGTGAGGTCGAGCAGCTGAAGCCTTTAGCATCAGCCCAGTTAAAATCAAGATTAAATTCTTGAAATTTATTCTAGTTTTTCAAATTGATGTTTTGTCAAAGAAACACAAACTGTGATTAAAAAATAAAACTAAGTCCTTAAGTAGAAAGCTGCTGGACTAGTTTGACCCCATTTGACCTTTTATGCATGTCACTAACACTACTACTGATCTAGAACTATAAAGCTTGGGTGAATAGATGGGTTTAAATGAAGATTATCAGTTTTATGGCACAATGTGGCAGTTATGGCTAATTATGTCCACACCGTTTTCCATTTATTTATATTTTTTCATAACCACTCAAAGTTTAACTTAACTTCTGCTTTCAGTTCCCTCTTCAGTAACCAGGTTACTGCAACAAAATTATCGAAGCCCAACATAAAAAAAATGGCAAAGATCAAGAATTAATATTTTAAAAACAACTTAAAATGTTGATATTTAAGAATTTTAACTTAGCATTAGTTTTTAACTACTTAAATAAGCACAAAGGACAGGAATTTATTACTGGGGAGAAAAACAAAAAAGCTATTATGCCCTGCAGTAGATATGTTTTATAGATGTGCATTTCTAGTAAAATGCACATCTATAAAACAAGGTCTTATAACCACAAATAATCAAAATGATTTTCAGAAAAGTAATAAAATTTGCATTATTGAAATATTACCATCTCAAAATTCTGACTTAGTACTCAAAATGTTCATTCTTTATATAAATAATTGGCATTAAAATGAAATCACAGGATTGTGCTCTTAGCTCAAACTAATCTGTAAAATATAAATTAATGTCTCACTTTTATCTCAATTTCAAAGTTCTGGCTCAGGCCCCATCCAGCTGCTGCCATTTTAAACCAGATTTAGGGAGCTTTATTTTAATGACATGAACAGTCTCAGCCGGTAAAATGTCTGATTTCAGCAGGAAAACAAAGACACTGCTGGCTGATTTATTTCAGGCAGAAGCAGCTGTTAGCTCTTCCCTGTCTGCCACATGACCAGATAGCATTAAATACCGCCTGTTGGTTGGATCCAAACCCGGCCTGAGTTCACTACCCAGCTATTTGGGTTAGAGAGATTCTGTGTCAGCTGAGGTCACAAACCCAAAGGAAATTAAAGTTACACGTCTTATTTACCTCTTAATAAAGGTTTAGATAAGCTACTAGCTTGATTAAAGCAATCATCTACGTTTGCCTTAAAGGCGAAAACATCTAAAACACAACCAGTCTAAATAAACTGCGACATAACATTTCAGGAAGTTTAATATCAAAGTCTAAGGTCCAATTTCTGTTTAGGTGAATTAATGGACTCTTATTACTGATTATCACCAACTCTTAAGGCTAACGCTACTTACCACAATACAACACGTTAAAATCTCTAGCGCCAGTTCAGAAATCCACTGCGAACTAAATACAGTGGTTAGTTTCAGTTATTGTTTGAATTTGGAGGTGTTAAACGACGATCCGAGGCCTTTAACGCTTGGAATAAAACCCGAAACAACAGCATGATGGAAAGCTAACAACAAGCTAACACCGATTCATAAATACTTTCCCGAACAAACACAAGAGAAACGTCCATAACAACACGTAAACGTGACACGGTGAAAGTTAGAAAAATAACATGAACAAACCTGACATCGGTAGGGTTCATTCTCAGCAAATGGAAACCTCTCGTATTTAACTCTAACTGCTGCTGGACTGCGTATGTAGCAACGGCTAACTAACTGCCAACGGCTTTAGTAGTTCTTCTTCTTCCTCCTCGTCATCATCTTTTTCCCCTTCTTCTTCTTGCCAAAAGGCAATTGCCAAACCAACTTGCCGCCACCTACTGGACTGGAGCCTGAAACAAGCCCTTAACAGAAAAGTATATTCTGATTAGGTTGGTTTGTGTTTTTTTATTTTAAATGTCATTAATCGAGCAGATATTAACCAGGTGTGGCTTAAAGTCCTCTGTTTTTTAATCACTTTGTTTATTTCTTCATATGGAAGTGTTAAACTACTACAGCTAGCTGGAACACAAATAAAAGAGCAGAATCTTGCTAAGACGAGAAATTTATCATTATATTGACATATACAACTCGTTAAAATCAGAAGATATTGCTCACTTTACTTTACGATCTGGTAAAGTGCAATGCTGCCAGCTAACTTACTGAAGTGTAATAACAGTAGCCAATGAAACAAATGAAAAACTAAAAATACTATTTGCACCAAATTGATTTCTGTTTGGAGGAAAATAAGAACTAAACTAACCTTGAATGTTTTCCTCTGGAGTCTTGCTGCTTCTGGTTGGTATTGATCACATTCATTATTCATTATGCTGCTTAGTAAAATAGTTGAGAGCTTAAATAGCAGAATATGAAATATATGAAAAACATACTTTTATTCGTGTTATCCCAAATTTGTGTCGGTCTGTTGCTGTAAAACCAAATAAAATACAAACATATTTGTAATTATTAATTTTAAAACCTTAGAATCAGCAAAACTCCAAAACTGTAAATAAAGTGGATCTAAAATCAAAGGAGCTTTTATTTATTTTTTATTGTTTATGTTGTATCATGTACTAAATAGACAACGTAAAAACAAAATGTGTTTCAACACCACCTTGTAGTTTTTTACACTTTTACTGGCAATGAACAGGAGAATGATTGGCAATCGAAAATATCTATTAAACACATTATTAAGAAACCAAAATTACAAATAAATAAAAACAAAATGTTTAGTAAAAAAAATGTTTGTTGCTACAACTTGCACCTTTAATCCCATAAACTGCAAACATCAGCGAAAATCCTTACACAGTCAGAATAAAACTAGCAAGAGAAAACAGCAACATAAATTATATATAATGTGTTTTAAACATCAAAAATCAACTCCAGTGGTTTAGTTTATTTTGCTGCCGCTCTGAAAGCTACATGCTAGTTTGTTGTCACTTAGTCAATATCATCAACATGGCCGCCTGAGCTGAGAGTAGTGCTCTCAAGATGGCCGACCTTTGCTACAGGCGGCTGTACAAACAGGTTCAAACTGCTTTTACTTCATAAACACCTCACTGATCCCGTTTATCTGACAAAATACAGCCAGAATACTGTGGTATATATGAAAATAAACATGAAAACGTTAAGCAGTATCTGCCAAATGGAGAGTTTAAATAATTAGAAACAACATAAACATGAGATTTAAGGCCATGACAGTTTGATAAAGGGTCGGTTTTTATCTTCGAGGACTCAGTTTTGACTTAATGTGACCAACATAGCAGAACTGCACAAACATTTTAAAATCTGCCTAATTTATTTCTATTTTCCTTCCAAACATCCAAACTTTAAGTTTTTTTTTTTTAAAGTCTGGGTGAAGATTTTATTCAGTATTTCTGAAGGATTGGATTTTGAATGCTCTTCACACATCATACCATTTGCTCTAAAAGCTAAAAAAAAAAAAAATCTACAGCCCACATTTATTCATATCCCTGTTAATATTATATTTTTAATTATTTTCAGTTTTAAAGGTGAGGCAGGCATCTATCAACAGGCAAAACAAACATGTACAATGAGTAACAATTCTGAAAAAATACAATTTAATTTTATGTACCATCATTTATACCATTTATGTCATTTTTTTCAGCAATCCAACCCTTCTTTTAATTGCCCTTTGAGATTTCAATTTATTATTTTTTTCTTCTGCTATTTTGACAAATTCTCTTTGCAATTCCTTCAGATTCAAGATGTTTCTTGCTCCAAAGCAAGAATATTACTTCCAGTCAAAAGAACCATGTTTGTAAAAATAAAAACATTATTAGCCTGAATCTGGTTGCCATGGATTCCATGGGAAGCATATATATGTATATCCATGCACCACTGCTGCAAATCTGATACAAATGTTCCATAAATGTTGCAGTAATAACTTCTAAGTAATGTCACTTAATCTCTTGCTAAGCTATGCAGACACTCAGTCTGTGCAGATGAGGAACCTCTCACCTTAGCATGTCGAATGTTTGAAGTGACTGACTCAGCAGGGAAATTGGATGTATTTTTGAATTAATAATCTTGTAATTAATAACACACAGCCTTCAAATACATGAATGGACTTAATGTTTTAATAGATGTTCTCAGTTAATGGATTTAAAAACGCAGCCAAATTCTAAAGTGAAAGTTTGAACGACCTAAATAAGTTCGGATTAGTACTGATCAGGACCGCTACCTTATTTAGTGATGTTTGAGTCAGAATTGTGCGCAAAATTAATTTTTAATATCCAGATTGATATCAGTGCTTAAGAAATTGCATTTCAAAAAAGTGATCCTTCAAAGGCAAAACCCATTGGCTGAATAAAACATATATGTATTCATACAGTTTAGACACAATAACCAACAGTGATGCCATCTAGCTGTGTTTTGGTTACGCTACAGAACAACATTTCCTTTGGTCCTACGACTGAAGTGGGACTGGAAACAAACAAAATAGCGTACCAAACTGCACCGACCCGTGTTGTATCTATACGGTACCATTTGCGAAATTACAGTCAAAAATGATGAGAGATAAATTCAGTTATTTATTCTGTCATAGAAAAAAATGGAGGCTCTTTTCTCAGTCATATTTTAAGCCTCTTATTCATTCATTCATAAATGTTACAGTTTCAAACTAAATATTTAGTTAGCAAGCTAAGTTTTTAGCGCCAATCTAAATGTTTCCTTAGCAAGCTAAAAATTTAGCTAACATGCTAATTCACTTCAAACACCTGTTGTTTTAAGCTGAACTGTTGTACATGTGAAGAGGAAAATTAATGCAGAGATGACATGAACTACAATCCAAGCCAATCAGTTTCACCATCAGGAGTTTATTTAGTTTTACAAGACTTTTATTTTGATAGTCCAGTCTATGTCATTGGTAAATTTTGCATATTAGCTAAATATTTAACTCTGACCTAAATATTTAGCTGAGGACAAAATATTTCATTTGTAAACTAAATAGCCTGGTAGCAAAATATATATTTACTTAGTTTATCTAAGTATTTAGCTTAACTAAATATTTAGCTTGAAACTAAATATGTGGCTTGCTAATTAAACACTTAGATCAGAACTAAATATTTAGTTAGCAAGCTAAATACTTAGCCACAATTTAAGCAGTTTACAAACTAATTACTCTCCTAGGTAAATATTTAGCTCATCAACTAAATATTTAGCTAGAAGCTAAATATGTAGCTTGTTAACTAAACATTTAGCTTGTAGCTAAGTATTTAGTTTACAGGCTAAATATCTAACTCACTAGCTGAGTATTTAGCCTTCAAACTAAATATTTAGCCCATCGATTCAATGTTTAGCTAAAAGCTAAATATGTAGCTTGTTAACTAAATATTTAGCTTCGAGCTAAATATTTAGTTTACAGACTAAATATTTATCCCACTAGCTAAATATTTAGCTTCCAAGCTATTTAGCTTATTAACTACATATTTAGCTTCAAGCTGAAATGAATATTTACCTCCTTAAATATTTAGCTTGCTAATATTTATTTTTAAACTGTTCATTTTATGATTAGTGAATAACAGATGATTTATTTCATTTTTTATGTTCTGACTGGCCAAATAACCCAAAATACTGCTATACATTTTTGACCGTGTAACTTTGCAAACAGCTCCACAGGATGGCTTTGCTTGATTTTTCCCACCAGAGCAGTCGCCCCCTGCTGGCCGGCGGTATAAAGCACAGTGGCTTTAATGTTGGCACTGAGGCGATGTTAGTGATATTACCAAATGAGATAATATGACCACTGTGACTCAACTGTAATAAAGAGTTAGGCTTTACATTTCTAATGGTGAGATGTAAAAATAACTGCAACGTGTCCCGGCTGAGTTCAAATGATATAAACCCAAAACTCGAACTAAAGTTAGGTGACTCAACCTGGATGTTACAGCTACAGTACATATATATGTACACATAGATATATTCATGCTTTGGACCAGAATGTTGCCCATGTGTCACAGCCTCAACAGTAAGTCAGGAGCAAACTAAAGCGACCATTCCAGCACTATTTATAAAAGCACATCAGGCTAACAGAGCACAGGTAAAGCTTCATGTGAAGTGTTGCACTGCAAACAGTAAACTTCTTCAGCAGGTAAAACCACTACTAAAAGCAAAAATAGTGATATTCCAGTCTCTGTGTGTGGCTAAGTTCAACATGATGCAGCATCTCAGAGGTCGTCCTTCCAAAATGAATCAGTAAAGTGCCAAACTTTTCTTTCACAGTTGATAGAGGTGAAACCTGCTGTTCGGGGAGAAGTCACTGGTGTCGCACTTTAAGAGACGTTCCTGCTGGTGAAAGTGATGCTTGGCTAGCAGCAAATATTTTACTCTCAGTGTAACATTCATTTCAGTGGTAAAATCACTGTAATAAAACAACATACAGCAGAATTACAACATAATAGTGGATCTAAAAGTTTGCATCCGCTTGTTAAAATGCCAGAAGTTTGACGTAAAGGTGAGATTTAATTCACTTGATCAGTTAGAAACTTTTCATGCCTTTAATGTAACACACAATTCAACTAATAACTCATCTTGGTGTTGCTGTTTCTGCCCAATCAATCTTAACATGTCTCAGATTGGAGAAATTTGGCTCTAGGCTTTGACTAGGCCGTTCTAAAACTTTGAGTTTAGTCTGGTAAAATCGTTGTGGATCTCTACTGTTATTGCACACACAGTGTCAAAGAGCAACATATCGGACATTAGAGAAATTATTGTCACAACAGAACTTTATTTCTGGTTAATCTGACTGCATGCAATCATGGGAGGTTTGGACAGAAACAGACTAAATACTGAAATGTTTTTTTGAAAGTTGAAAGTGTGCATACTTTTTAGAACAGAATTTGAGTCACATTAAAGCTGAAAAAAGTTGAATAAAATTATTTGAAACAACCTGGCATTCAAACAGGGAAGGTTTACTTTCTGTATCCAGTCTGTTCACTACAGCGACAGCTTTACAGACGGTTTGCTGTTTTAAACTGTAACAACAACGATCCATACATACGACAGCGCATTAGGGACGCGTTGTAGACAAAAAATAGACAGGAGTAATTTTTTTTTTGTCTAAAAACTCTTAAAATTTTACATTAGAATCAGAAAGTTTCTAGAAAAAAATGATAAATTTCTGAATTTCAGAAGTTGAAATATTTTTACTTTTGAAACTCACAAATTTTCATGTTTTTTCCATAAAATTTCTAAAATTAATATCAAATTTTTTTATTTTTTTAGTGGAAATTTCCTCTTTTTCTGGCCCCAACACGCCGTCGTAGATACAGGTACATTCTGTTGCAGGTAATCAAACATTTGAGCTGCTAAAGCTTGCAGGAGGAGAGGTGATTGGTCGCTAACTGTGAAATTGTTTCGTGCAGCTTCAGTCCGGAGAGCTGAGAGCTTAAGGCACACCAAACAGAAGGGCTCTGATGTGATCTGGATAAATTTGCAGCGATTGATGAAGCTTCAGTGTTTGATTTTGACCTCAGTGACTCCTCCAGCTACAACCCTCATATTCCCAGTCGCTGCTACTCTTCTCCCCTCTGTCATCACAGTGATCTTTCTTCTAGACTCTTCTAATAAAATAAATCTCCTCTTCCTCAATCAGAGATGTGTGTCCTGCTCCTCTTCATCATCCTCAGTTGCTGCCTGGTTGACGAACGCCTGAAAAATAAAGACAAGAGATTGAAATGAAAATCAGCTGAAAGCATCCTGATTGCTGTATGCAACATAAATACAGTAGTAGATGTAAATATTAATTGATCCATGATCCAGTATGTCTGGATTTTCCGCAGAAATATATATATTTTAATTTTAAAATGTCTGACTTGAGGTTTTCAGCCAATTTTATGGCGTTCTCTTATACCAAAACTGCAATTTATGGTCTAGTTCTAATGCAAATATCTTCTTACACTAGAATTAAGACAAAACTAACAAACAAATAACTTTTCAGCACAATATAAGAGCTTGTTTTAAGTCAAGTATTCATTAATATTGATGAAAAAGTACTGGTTCCACTGTTTATTTGCATGAGGACAAGTGTTAAATATGAACAAAAACTAAGCTCTACAACATTTATAGCCTTAGCTAATTCGCTTTACACATCCACAAATGGGCCTCCGACAACAACAAAAAATCCAGATTATTTGTGGAGAGAATCAGGCTCAATGATTAATTTGATAAAATTACAACTTTCAGAATTTTCTTTAACCAGTTATATTTCATGTTTATGTCTTATTGCTCTATTTATTTAATGATTAAAATATATTTTTGAGATTTCAAACTGGTGGACTAGACCCAAATGTATCATGTTTTCCTCTCTTTTCTTTCATAAAAGTAACAGACATTAGATAGAAAAACAGAAATAAGTAGTTAAAAATAGTCTAAATCCATCATCCAATCACCTGCCAGCGACTGCTATCGTCCCCGCCCCCTCCTCCCGCCCCTGTGAGCCCATTGGTGCTCGGCTTCTTCTCCCGCATCTCAGCCTGGCTGTCATTGGTCACGTCCAGGGTGGGGTTGTCGTGGTAACCATTCTCCACAGAGTGAAGCTCCTCTGCAGGAAACTACCAGAATAAGGCAGATTTACTTAATATGACAGACTTCTGACTCAACTGAGCTTTTATCACATTTCAATCTGTATGTGGTCTAAAAAGAGAGGAAAGAAGAAACAATAAAACACCAGAAATAAGCGAGAGAGCTCAGATTTTATTATTCTGAGCCCATCCATCCATCTATCCATCCATTTTCTTCCGCTTATCCTGGGTTGGGTTGCGGGGGCAGCAGCTTCAGAAGGGAGGCCCAGACTTCCCTCTCCCCAGCCACTTCTTCCAGCTCCTCCGGGGGAACCGCAAGGCGTTCCCAGGCCAGCCGAGAGACATAGTCCCTCCAGCGTGTCCTGGGTCTTCCCCTACTCCTGGTGGGACATGCCCGGAACACCTCACCAGGGAGGCGTCCAGGAGGCATCCTTACCAGATGCCCGAGCCACCTCAACTGGCTCCTCTCGACCTTTAAGGAGTTTAAAGGCTCCTTAAACTGAATCAAGTAAAGTTGAAGATTGGTTTTTAATGTCTTTCTTTAATTGTTCCCTCACTAAAAATGATAAAAATCCAACAGATTTAATCTCTTATCTCACTGGTCTCATTCCAGATATATAATATGAATATTTAAAATAATTTATGCATCTATTTAAAACCACATTCTTGACCTACCATGCTCTTCATTCCCGGCAGCCGTCTCTGCCAGCAGATGTAGATGAAGCCGGACGTGATGATGACCATGCAGATGGAGCCGATGATGACCAGAACCACGAAGAGTTTTCCGTAGTCGCTGCGGGTCTTACTGGGCCGAGACTGGCAGCTGGTTGCTGCGCTGTAGTTCTGGATCCCCACCTGACAAACCAGTCAGGGAACGTTTTACTATCCCGCAGAACTCAAACGAAACAAATATCAACATACCAGACAGTGGAAGAAATCACATTTGCCATTTTTACAAAAAGAAAACTAAAAACTTATTTTTTATTTACAGAACTTTGATCAGTAACACGTCGTTTTTAATTAAAGGTGACCTATTATGCTTCCTTGAACAGGATGTTATAGATCTATGGTCTATTCAAAACATGTTCATTACATTTTTTTTTATAAAATAATTCCTAGTTGATGAGATTTTAGTCTGCTCAGGTTGATCCATTTTGAGCTTTTTTAGGGCGTCTTCTCACTTTAAATCCAAATAATCTGCTGCTGGCCATGCCCCCCCAACTCAACATTTATACTCGCACGTGGAAATGGCTGCCAACAGAAGCGCAATTATACAACCGTACATGTTAGAAAAGTAGAAGTGAAGCCTCCTGCACAATCAACAAGAATGCAGAAGTGGTTTCTGGATGGTGAGTCCACAACAAAACACTTCTCTTTTCCAGCAGCCATTGTACAGCACATACTGTGGTAAAACCAGCTGACCAAACGAGCTGGAACTCCGCTTGGGTTGCTAGGTAATGGGCTGAGCTCGACTGGGGTTGCTAGGTAACAGCGCAGTGAGTGTTCATTGTGACTAAACAGTTGGGAGGGTTTTGAATTGGCTCATTTTGAAAACACCAAAAATGGCCCAGTGGTTTTTTTTTAAAAGTCCACTGCTTGGACTGTTTTTAGCAACAGCTTTTAGAAGCTTCCAAATGGAAGAACAAAAACATGCAGAACGAGAAATTTGCACAACAGTTGTCCATTAAATGTCACTGTAAGGACTTAATACAAACATAAAGGGCGATCTAAAAACTGACTGCAGAGTATGTCAGCTGATTTTGAAGAAGTGAAAACCAGACAGAGCAAAACATCTTTGAAAAATTACAAGAAAGTCTGCTTGCTTAGACAGGGAACAAACCAAAGCTGTGAATTTATTTTTTACCAGATAAAGAACCTGTATGTTCACCTTATCGAGGCCTTTTTTGATCTCTCCCAACATATCCAGCACCTCCTGAGTAGCAATGACTCCTGAAAGACATCAGATGACGATCAGCAGTATTTACAGTCAACGTGTCTCTGACATCCGAATGCTTCAAGGCCCGACATGCTTCATACGAACTGAACAAAATCCGTTCTCACTGACGTAAACATGCGACGTCTGGCTAACAACTCACAAATTTAAAAGAATAATTTTACATACAAACAAGAAAATTTGGATAATCCTGAGCATCTTCTTCATGAGTGAGTTCAGTTGCTGCTTTTTATGCTGTCATCAGACTACCTTCTGTTTATTTGGGTCACTGAATGCTACCTTGAACATCTTCGCAAATATAAAGAGGCGTTCAATGAGCCAAATAAATGTTGTAAATTTCTACATTTTCACCATATTTTACAGTGTCCTAAGTCATAAATCGGCATTTTTGCGTGACTTTTAAACATGCAGTAAAAGTGGAGATTTGTGTCCACTCTGGTAGCAATGCTGATGTTTCTCTTCAACTTGTCTGCCGCCATAACCGGTTTTTGGATTTGTAGGTGATACAAAATGTTTAACTGATGCAGTGAGGAATTCTTTATCTTTGTACAATTCATAACTACTCTAAGACTGATGAATGGTTAAAAATTCATGGACAGAAATTGTAGTGTCAGTGTTTCCAGAAGAGGCTGCCTGCAGAAAAGTGTGGCAACAGCTCTGTGACTGTTTTTCTAGAAGGAAAATAGAGGATCCAAGCAGGGAAAATGTCTCCTATGGAAGACCAGAAAGGACACAAATGCTTGTTTGTGTTGTTGGATTTTTGTCATATTTTATAGAGTTCCAAGTCAGTGTTTTTTGTGTGAATTTTTAGCCAGGGTTGTAGTAAACGTGCTGATTTCCGTCCTTTCTGGCCTTCCGTACAAATGTACCATAACAATGTGACTGCGCGTCGACGGTTCAGATGAACCATGAAGGGCCGTTAGGCTTCAGGTGAGTCGAGCTTCTGTGAGGCTCGTATGTGTGTACCATGTGCAGACGCAACGTTCATCAGCAGCTGGTGTTGCTGGTGCGTCGGCTTGCTGAGGTAAAGTACCCATGATCCTTCAGGGCTGTTCATTCTGCGTGCAAACTCGCGCTCCAGGATCTTCAGCAGCTGGACGCCACCGCAGACACGAAACTCCTCCTGTCTCACAAACAAAACACGCTTTTTCTGCATAATTTTCCACCTGGAAACTCAAACTGATGAAAAGTGATGCTTCTCTAAAATCCATCGCGTTATTATGGCGACCGCTGATACACTGCAGCAGCGGTTTTGTTGCTTCCATGGCAACAGAAGCAACAGTGAGGATCCCTGATCTGTTCCTGACATAAAAACAGATCAGGGTTTTTGCTGAAACGTCGTTACTTGTTGATATTTTGGTACTTATTTCGATACTTACACAGTTCATGTTCTTCGTCATGTTGAGGACGACATAGCCCCGTCCGGTCAGCTCGTTCCAGTTCACACAAACCACCTGAACATTCACAGTGGAGATGTTTTTAAGTGTTCTTGTGTTTCCGGTTGAATCGTCGGGTTTGAACCAACCAACCTGCCGCGGCTCCTCCAGTCCGGGATCAAACCCGGTCGCCGTGAATCCAGTCGTATGGGACGGGTCTGTGGTCAGCGGGATGATTCCTCTGAATCTGCTTCCCTCTCTCTCCTCCCTCTCATCCTCCAACTCCTCACTTCTGTTTTCTGATCCAAAACAATAAATAAATGTAAAGCTTACTTTACGTTACTTCTCAATCCATTCCAAACTGGAAAAGAGTCGATGAATGCTAACCTTTTAGGTCATGTTCCCGTTCTTCCCAGTGTTCGTCCTGCTCCAAACTGGGCTGCAGAGGTCGTCTGCTGGGTGCCAACCCAACCTCTGGAGCTGTGGGATTCTGGGTAATTACACCTGCATGTGGCAGACCTGCTTCCTCCTCATCATCATCTGAAGTCAAACCAGAGATAAGAAACAAGCAGCTGAAACTCTTAATGTGGCAAAGTGGCACTGCCTTGGTGTTCCTCAAGGCTCAGTTCTTGGGCCACTTTTATTCAAAACATTTAACGCTTAAATTACCATTTGTAAAACAAAAAAAAAAATTAAAAGCAATAATTTGGATTTTATTTTTCAGTGTCATATTTTCACCATGTAATTTATTAAATTATAAATGTCATAGTTTCAAACCAAATATTTAGTTAGGAAGCTAAATGTTTTATTTGAAGCCAGATATTTTTGCTTGAAGCTAAATATTTAGTCTCAAACTAAGTTTATTCAACTCAAAGTTTACAGAGCCTCCAAGTAAATTAATGCTTTAGAATTTATCTAGAAAAGTTCATTTAGGGGAAGCTAAGTGCGCTTAACGTTTTCAAAGGTAGCTAAATGAAAATTTAACTCTGCTATTAGCGAATTAGTTAAAGTTTCCTCACTGCAGTCTGAAACATTTACGTGTAGAAAAAGTAACAAAAGCAAGAGAAAATGGGAAAATACTTTTTGTTTGGATTCTACCTTTTGTATAACTTCCCAGAAGTCCAAAGTCGGTTCCGGTGTCGGTCTCTGGTGTCGTCGTACCGTCAGAGTCTGCAGAAACGGCTGGGTCAGCAGGAGGTGTCGGAGAGGTCTGAGCTGCAGCGACTGAGGAGCGAAGGACGCCGTAGCCGCTGGACTGAACGTCTTCGTCCTTCTCTGCTATCCAAAGATCTTTCTCTGAAGGACTCAACTGGAGGTTGGTTTGAGAATAAAGAAAGAAAAAATGGATGGTGTAAGACGATGACATAGTTAATGTTTTAGTTGATTTATCATTGAAAGTTCTATAAGCAACCGTGATTTAACACATTCTAAGATGCTAGAACAGCCGTGTCCAACGTGTGGCCCAGGGGCCATTTTTGGCCCTCTGAAGGATTTTCTTAACTCTAGAATTGAGCAAACCTGGGCATAAAGCATAGTAGGCTCGTATTTTAAAGCGATCTTTTTACAGCGTGTCAACATGTTACAGTTGTCAAAGTCAAGCTAGCATACTTCCACCTCCCTCTCTATTTTTCTTTATCTTTCTAAAAGCTTTTTCCTGATCTTGTAGTGTTGACAATTAGTAGAAAAGGACTGCGTCCTTTTTTCTTTTATATATCATAGGCACATTTTAGATTTAGCGCATTATGTTGATAACCAAAGCTAGTCATCAAAGGCGAGCAGCTTATTGCCCTCCAGAAGGAAGATGGGGTGGGATCTTGCAAGTGTGTGTCACTTATAAGATTTATTGTTAAGATTTATTTCTGTAAAAACAAAATACTAAAACAGAAGACACATTTCTCTGTCTTTACCTCCAAGACTGAGGGACCGCGATGCTCTTGCGGCCTGAAATCGTGCTCTTCAGACAGGAAGGACCTGCTGGGCTCCTTGGACGGATGAAAGAAAGACCTGTAGTCTGTTTCAAAAACATGAGTGTCAAAAACACGTTTCTGGTTTTCCTTTAAAAGCAGTTGCAGTTTGAGACTATTCATAACATTCTTATGGGAAATCACATCTGTTGATAGTGCTGATTCAGAACATTAATGTCTGACTGGTTCCTGTCAAAACTGACCATTTCTCCCAGCCGTTCTTTAAAATGGGAAGTCTTTGAAGGGCGAATCCAAGTCAAATCTACAGTCGATTGTGAGTGTAAGTCAAATCTCACGTTTCTAAATCTAGAAAGGATGAGTCAAAGTCGAGATAAACATCTCCAAAGGTGAGAATCCAAAGACTCTGTCAAAATAAAAGCCCTTGAAGGATGACTGTAAGTTAAGTCTAGAGAGAATGACTCCAAGTCAAATCTCTCGCTTTGAAAGTTGAGTCCAAGCCAAATCTTGAGTCTTTTAGGAGCAAATCCAAGTCGAATTTCATGTATTTGATGGGCGAGTCCAGATCAAGTCAAAGTGGAGTCTGGTGACCATCAGACAGAATCTCTGTTCTGCTGGTTGAGCAGAGAAATAATTTCCTACAATCTGGATAATGTTGTCTCTTTTGTTGTCTTGCAGCAGCAACAGAAAGTTCTCTATGTTGGTTTCTGGGTAAATATTTGGCGTGAACCAGCATGAGCGTTACTAACCGATCAGAGCGTAGAGATCTGGAGTCGTGTGATTGACCTCCACGGCTTCTGTGACGCCGCGTTCGTCCGTCTCTCGTCCCGTTTTGTCCTCCTCTCCCCGTCTCTCTCTGTCCTCCGCTGCGTATCTCTCCCACTCGTCCTCCCCTATTCCTCCTCTCCTGTCCTGGTCCTCTCCTCCGTCGTCTCCGCGGTCTCTGTCCTCTGTGTCCGTCCCGTCAAAGCCGGACGCTTCCTGGGAGGCGTCGCCAGCTCCAAGCCCGCCGTGGCGCTCTGCTTCTGGCTCTGTGAGCTCCAGGTGTCCCCCGGCGCCGTCCGGACCCAGCGGCACCGCCAGGTGGACCATCCGCTGAAACATGGGACACATCAGGTAGCTTCCAGGAGGATTAAATTAAACTGTCTTAAACAATAAGAATCCTCTGTCAAATGAATGTTTTAACACGTTAAACTTTAACGTTTTGCACATCAGACTTTGTGCTTTTAATATAAGAAACAAGTCTCATCGGAAAATATGGACCCCCTGCACGTCGTTTACATCTGAAAATTTGGCGCATGCACAACACTGGAGGGGAAAAACATGATCAATCCATTAACAAAAGGAAACCTGGAGATGTAGGTATTATTTATGTAGTGCCGAGCACAATATTGTTGTTTTATGACCTTTTTCAAGTAATGCAATGTAAGAACACATTCTCAAAGATCAATAAACTTTAAATTCTAACTGGAAAACATATTAAATATTCTAAAAAATAAAAGAACAAAACAAATAAAATTAACTATGAAGTCTCTGGAAACAAAATTATCCTTCAAAAAAAGATCAAGTTGAAACCAAAACACCAGACTGAAGACTTTTATCATCCAGTTTTTAGCGGAAAAAGAGAGAAAAGAGAAAAACAATAAATCATTCAAATGGAAATTATTGAGTTTGTTTTAATTTATGATGCAATTAATTTATTTATTGCTTATTGTGACAAGCCTAATAAGAAAAACTCTTCCAGTTCCAGTGTTTAATGTTCATTAGAATTTAATAATGTGTTTTTGTATTATTGTGCTATTAGCATCATATTACTGGAAATGGTCTCAAAACAATATTATTGTTCATCACAATAACTTCTGGGACAATTTATTGTCCAACATTTGTTATAGTGACAGGCATAAGCATCAGAATGATTGACAGCGCTAAATCCCGCCTCCTGGCTCTGATTGGTTGTTTCTAGTTTGCTCTGGGAGGAACTGAGAAGAATTATTAGCTAGATTTTTTCACACATTAACTCATGTTATTCTGTCATCGTGACATAACAAATATGTAAAAAACAATTTAAAAAAATATATAAGTTACACACTGCAGTTTTAAATCATTTATATATTTGTTTTGAATCCTCACCTCCATCACTTCTTCCACATCCAGGCTTTCATCCACGGCAGCAAGGGTCCTGGCTACTTCCTGGTTCATGGCGGGCGGCGGGCTCATGGCGGACGTCGGGTTCACGGCGGAGGGATTCACCGGCTCCTGTTTGCTTTGTGAGCCGGATGTTTCGTGGATCTCCGGCCAGCCCATGTCATGAACCAAGTGAGGCTGGGCGCGGACTAACTCGCGGGCCGAGTGGCGCTTGGTTCTGACTAATTCCTTGATGAAACGCGACTGGCCTTGGACCTCACCCGGAAGCAGAGGAGCTGGCGGAGGTCCGAGCGGGATGACCCGTTGGGTCGAGCCCCGTCCGAAAGCTTCAGAGCTGGATAGAAGAGCTGAGGGACGGAGGGACAAAAATATACCTGAAGAACTAATTTACTTCGTCAAAACCTGACATTTTGGCCTTGTTTAATATTTATATGTAACGGGGTTTTATTTAAAAATATTATAGAAGTGATTTGTGTCAAAAATGTGTTTATTTATTCTCTGAATTTATTTCCTTTAGTTACGTACCGTAGTTGCTTCTCCAGACATTTATGGTTACGGCTCTTGACGGTTGGTGGTTACCATAGCAACTAATCGACAGCTCCGCCCCTTTTTTCTGTTGCCTCAGTAACATCGATATGTATTGGGATCATCTGTTTTTTTTTAAGTATTATGTTTTAACAAATATTTCAGACAAATTTAATCATAGTGTTTCGTGAGTAATTTTGCCATTTTTTTGTGTTTTCAACTCATTATTGTAATATTAATACAACTGCTAGCTGTTGCTAACTGATGTTAACTGCTGCTAAGTGCTAACTGGGAGATATTGCTCTGCAGTTTGTTTAGAGTTGTGTATTTTATTTAATGTGCAGGGCAGAAGCTGCTGAACTGAAGTTAACCACCAACTTGATTTGATCTTTTGTTAGAATAAACACAGTGAACCTCGGTGTGTCTGTCAGAAAGTCGACCTACTGGATCAGAGACGAACATGTAAATGTTGCTTTTACACCGGGCTCCTGACAGGGCCGGGACTAGCGGGTCTATTGTCCTGGGCCAAGGCTGGAGGAGGACCAAAACGTTGTGAACGTTTCTACAAGATGTGCCCATAAGCTTAATCATTAATCTCATATCTGTGGTCACAGTTCTGCATCTGAAGTCGGTCTCTGTCTGGGAACACAGATGGCTGTCTGAGCTTATTACACCATCATGTCCAACATGTCTGACACACGTTAATCTCTCAGGTCCAACACCAGAACCACAGGATCTGAGGGTGGAAATGATCCAAGAGTCTTCTTAAACTGGTTAGTAATTAAATTAAAATTAAAATATAACAGCAGAGCACTGTTGTCTTGCAGCTAGGAGGTCCTGAGTTCGATTCCCGGCCCAGGGTTTTTCTGCATGGAGTTTGCATGTTCTCCCGGTGCATGCGTGGGTTCTCTTCGGGTACTCCGGCTTCCTCCCACAGCCCAGGAACATGACTGTCAGATTAACTGGTCTGTATAAATTCTCCTTAGGTGTGAGCGTGTGTACGGTTGTTTGTTCTGCTTGTCTCTGTGATGCAGAGATGCCCTGTCCAAATCACCTGTCCAAATCACCTGGACAGGTGATTTGGGGTCACCTGTCCAGGTGACCCCAAATGTTTAGCTTGACACCACAATATTTAGCTTCCAAACTAATACTTAGTTAGGACCTAGCAAGCTAAATAATTAGCTCAAAACTAAATTCACTCATACATCCAAGCTTTGTAAGAGATGCAGAATGCTGATAGTAGAGATAAAAGAAAAAAACTCAAAAAGTGTTTGTAGCCAAATATTAAATTTTTAGATTGCCAGCTAAATCTTTAATTTGTAAACTAAATACTTAGTTTGCTAATGAAATATTTAGTGTGGAAGTCTGACATTTATAAATGTTTGGTAAAAATAAGAGTTTGAGAAACGAATCCCCATTTTTGTCTATTATGATCAGCTAAATAATCCAAACTGACATGTTGTTCTGTGGGATTGGTTCCGTCTCAGACCGGATTACTGGGTTCTGCAACCCTCCCCCAAATAACTCCCAAATCTGCCAGAAGAATTCATCCCCTTATCTCCTTTAGGCCCTAATCAGGCATTTCTACAATGTCAAACACATTTATGACATTAATTTAATCTTTTTACTTTAGTTTCGCAACACTAACTTTGGAAATAGGATTCCGATTTTGACAAGAACATGTTCGGGAAGTATGCAACAACTTCAGGTTTTACTGTTTTTAAAGTCAATGCTTCAAAACCACTAAAGTCTTGCATTACTCAGTCAAACCTCATGAAAAGAAGAATGTGGGATTCCTCATTAGGATTATATTGTAGTGGTTTTTCACAACTATTCAATTGTTTTTTACTTTACTTGATTGCATTTTTAGCAAAGTTTTTTATTCACAAAAAAATTCAATAGAAAAATCCCTTTCTATGTGACTTTTAAAAACTGATCTACTTAATTACTTTCAGTTTATCTCATTCAAAAACTGTAAGGCAACTAAAACTGTGTACGATATAACTTCAATCTCTGTACATTACACCTGGTTGATGTTGTTGCTACTATTATATGATATGCTGTCTCTCAGTAATAAAATAAAACTGGCATTTCAGCATGACAGAGCCCATAAACATTGTTTGCAATCACTCTGACAAACATAATTTTAAGCTTTACTTTCCACAAGCAAATACCACTTTTAGTTTACAGTTTCAGGCATAACACATAGCGTTGATATTAGCTACATTTAGAAGACACGTTTCCACCATTAGCTTGCTACCAATGATGCGAGGAGCGGCCATCTTGAAACGTGAGGACCCTGTTTCCCAGTAGGAAATCCGACTTCGGGGGTTGTTCCAGTTGATTTATCCGACTGGGAAAGTAAAAATTTTCCAATTCCAACTACAACTGGCGCAACTTCACAAAACAAACAAAAACGGAGTAGAGTCAGACTTTAGTGGCTGTAGGATTTCTCTTTGTCTTTGCACAAAGTCATTTCGCCGGGTAGCGCAAGCTTACCGCGTTAGTTTTGTTTGTATTTCCCCAGAATGCCTTGCACTGTAGTTCACTTCCCAAATGAACCAGACTTGAACAAATTGAAGCAGACTAAGCAGGGCTGGTGTGAATGCAGTGAATTACTAATCTCAATAACAAAATAAAACTTGAACTTGAAGCATCAATTTACAAAATCAGCAATGTGAACAAAAAATGTAAACATTTTATATCAAATCATCAAGATATGAGGATTGGGTTCAGTTAAACTGAGAATTTACTGGGTAGCTAGTGAAAACCAAGTGAAAAATTTAATCAAGCTGCTGAATTTTACCAGAAAGGACAGCTTCTTCCTCTTAATTAATAAGGTGCAATGGTTAACCAGACAGGAAGTGCAACAAAAACACACCAAGAGTAAATATTCCCCACAAAACACAACAGATGGCACATTTTTTAGAGAGGCTATTAAATGTAAATGTGTTTGATCTAAAACCATGCGTCATTTCTGGTTAATGCTGCACCACTGATGCTCTTTAATGCAACAGTTAAAACTTGCATGTCAGGTGAGATACTGCAGTGTGTGCTGCGTCCACTGTATTAAAACACTGCAGGCTACACCCTCCTCATTTATAACAACACAATGATTTATTCTGCACCATCAACATTAAGATTTAAAAATGTAAAGTTATCCGCATTTGATGCTCAGTAGACATTTTACGGTTCTCTGTTGTGCTTTTTAAAGATTTTCCTGCCGCATTTTTTTGTGTTTTTCTTGTAATAGTAATAATAATAAACCGGATTATTTCCTGTTTTTGTCCAAAGCATTAGGAGACAGAGACTGACCGATGAGCGTGATGATGAGGCCCGGCATGTCTGCTGCAGTGCTCTCCCTCCGCCTCCGCTCCGGTCTCTCGGGGGAATCAGCTGCGGATGCTCTCTGGATGTTCAGCGGGAAAACAGCGCCTTCACGGCCGCTTCATGTCCTGGCAGTGTGCGGGGAAAGGCTAACGTCTGCCAGGCTGCGGGCGGGTCACGCACACGGACGGGTTTGATTGTTCGGAGCTGCGGTCGGAACCAGAATCAGATCTGCTGCAGAGAAGAAGGGGAAAAAAGCTGGTTTGCGGTTGGTTGACGTTTCCGGACGTGCCCGCTAGATGTCGCAGTTTTATCCATGAATGCAAATATTCAAAGTTTGCTCCACTTTAACCTAATAAATTAACCTATCCAAGTATTGGCATAGCATCAGTTAAAATTAAAATTTTTATGTAATCAAAGTCTATATGACTTTACTATGATAAACATGTTTCCACCACAGCTTACTACTGTTGATGTGAGGAGCGGCCATATTGAAATGAGAAGACGAGGAAAATTAGGGGGATTGGATAGAAAAAAATAGTGTATTTAAGCTAAAAAAAAAATAAAAAAAAATCAGACATTTTCAAGAAAAAACAGAAATTTGAGTTTGAAACGTGTAAAATTTGCTTAAAATTTTTTTAATTTTGAGTTGATTGCAAATTTTCTAGAAGTTTCAAAAGCCAATTTAAACTTTTGGAGCTCAGAAATTTGCAAATTTTTTCTAGGGAATTTCTTAAAATATGGTTGACTAAAAATGTATCTGGCTGCAGTCTGTACTTCAAATTTCAGCTCATAATCATCTCCCATAGTCAGACAGTGTGGGAATATAAGACATTTTCTGAATCCTTAGTCTGTTGAGTATTTCAGTTAACTCCCGTGTCCCAGGATATCACTGGGCTAAAAGAAATGTATTGTTTGAGCAAAAAATGTCGGAAAATTTGCATAATTTCTGGTTTAACAAGCTCTAGTAAAACCTCTGATTTTGTCCTTTTAATATGAGTTAAAAGGACAAAAACTCTCATTGTGTTCAAGAGTGAAGTCCTTCGCAGTCCCAGTGGGATCTGGTTCTAGTCAGAAGTTCCAGCTGATTTTTAAGTTGTTTTTGGCAACCCTGGCCTCATTTAAACAAATGAGCCTTCAGAAAGTTCATAGGGTTACAGCAAAGTCTGCAACCAGAAAGACTCATGCAAAATCCTTTAACAGCTACAATCAAACAACATTTTAACTTCTTTAAATTCAGTTTTTATTTTTTTTTCCAGAACAACTACAGTCAGAAATCTTCATAAAACATGTACATGTATTTACAAACAGTGATGAACGTCGTTTATTTGGACATTTCAGCTTTTTTAAAGGCTCCATTCAGCGAAATGCGACGGTTTCCCATTACAAACGTGACTCAGCTGATGGGAGAACCAACACGCATCTCGGAGTCCAAATGTAGGACAGCCGGGTCTCAGAACTGCTGCAGGATGAGCTTCTTCTTGCCGTCGTGGCTGAACCTGTTGGAGCGGAAGAGCTCGCTGTCGTAGAAGGCCGACAGGTTGTGGATGTTGATCTGTCGCGCCTCGAGAAGGAAAAAACAGAAAAGGAGATCAGCCGAAGTCTTCAAAACGTTTTCTTCACAGGTTTCTGTTCGTCTTTCACACGAAACCCCAAAAATGACTTTAAAATGAGGCCTATGATCATTCTGAGTTTAAAAATCTACCAGATTTCCATGTTTTTATTTAATTCTAATTTTATTTTTTCTGTAGATACTTTAATATGTAGTTGCTTTACATGTATAGTTTTTTTATATATATATTTTGTATGTTTTTGTTATGTGCTGCTGTAACAACAATCTTCCATTGTGGGATTAATAATGAACTGCTCTAATCGTTTTTGTTCTTCCATTTGAGTTTCTACTGTTTCTAAAGGAACATCCTAAGACTTAAAGTTTTTTTGGCCATAAGTTAAAGTTTGTTGGGGGTTTCTGGAAAATGAGCCATTTCAAACACCTCCTGAATGTGAAGTCACATTCCAAAGACACTCCACCGTTACCTAGAGAAATCTGCTGAAATCTGACGCTCCTCCATTTTTACTAACATGTTGTGAAGAAGGATGCATCGTCTTCTTCAGAGGTTTTTCTGTTGTTTCCTTCAGTAGTTCTTGGTGCAGCTCCCCCACAGGCGAGGAGAGGAACTGGTTTTTTCAAAGGGTTTGGTTTGTTTGACTCAGTGCAGCTGAAAATGTAACTCATGGTGCAAGTTTGATCCTCAATCAAACTGAGACTACTGGACTATCAGGCGGGAAAACACCCTTACCATCCAGAAACCACTTGCTGCATTCTAGTTGATTGTGCAGGAGGCTCTACTTCTGCTTTTCAAAGCTACACAGATGTATAATTGCGCATCTGTTTGCAGACATTTCCACGTGTGAACCTCCTTACCTTGTCGTGCAGATCCTTCTCTGAGATCTCGATGGTGTCGTTCTGGACTCCGTATCGGCTCCTCTGGTAGGCGACCTGCTCGGCCACCAGTTGCTTCAGGATGAACAGCAGCAGCTCGTTGTTGTCCCTGCGGAACGCCAGGTAGCGGGCAAACGTCTGGCCAACAAACAGGAACCAGAGAATAGGTTAAGTTCCTCCTAGAAACCCGTTAAATATTGTGTTTCCAACTCCAAAGCAGCAGCAGACCTTCCTCATGCTCCTCATCACGCTGAACTTCTGCGTGTCGATGAAACTCTCCAGCATCACCCTGATGGCCATGTTCACGTCGTCCTCCAGGACATAGTCCCTCAGGTGCATCTTGGCGTGAGCCTCCGCCATCCGGATCATCGACTCGATGTGGCGCACAGTGATGGGGATGCTGCCTGTGGCCTGCAGGGGGCGCCAAAACAACGTCAGTTTCTACACCAACATGTCCAACATGTCTGAAACAGGACAGCAGAGGACTCACCATGGACTCTTTGCGGAGGTCGCTGTAGATGCGAGCCACCTTGTCCTGATCCATCTGATTCAGTTTGGGGTGAACCTGTGCAAAAAAAAAAGAATAAATACCAAAGATTCCACTGGAGTGGATCAACCTGGAGGTTCGCCGGTGGCGTGTGTTCGGACCCGCTCTTTGGCGTAGATGATGTACTTCCTCAGCAGCTCCTGAGGGATCGATGGGACGTCCGACGAGTTGGGCAGAACCACATCCTCCAACGCCACGCCCCCTTCCTTGTTGCTAGGGTGATGCTTGATGTGGGAGCCGACAACGAAGCGCGCCAGCATCTCATCCTTGGTTGACAAACAGCAGCAGATCAGACAGAGTTCCTCGACTTTCACTGATACAGCAGATTCAGCGCCACAACTAAGACCAGTGCACACCTAGCGGAGGCTATTCCAAAGCTAGCTACTGATCTGATTGATAAGCTAACACAGCTAACTGAGCACCTAGCGCTGGCAAATGGGGAGAGGAGTCACTTTGTGAGCTTCGGAAAGGCTCGAGACTAGATTGCCAAGGTAGGTCACCCACTGGATTCCCTACTTCCTCCAGCGTCCATTAGCACAAAGAGGCTAACACTGACTTTCAAGAAGCTAGTGCTAGCTTTCTAGAAGCTAATATTGACTTTTGAAAGGTTAGCACTGGTGAAGCTAGCATTCTCAGAGTGCTGGCATTCCAGAGGGTAGCGCTGGCTTCCCAATCCATTGTTACATCAACCATAATGCCTAAGGAAAAAGAGTCATGAGTGGCTAGGCATGCTAATCCTAACGCCAGCTTATCTGTGCTAATGGACAACACAGACAGTGAGTAACCAGCCTCTCCAAAGGTAACACCAGTGACTCTGTTGCCGGCCTCTTATCAGTAACTAGCTTTGGAAAGGATTCATCATCCTGCAATTAGCATGCTATACCCAATAGTCTTAATTTGATCACCAATAACACGACATGTTTCATCTTTTAATATTTTTATTAATAAACATGAAACTGCGGTACCTGCACAGGATCGACGGTGTCTCTAACGACGCACAGCACGTCGAAACGTGACACAATGGGCTCCGTCAGATCCACGTTCTCAGAGAAGGTGAGCGAAGGGTCATACCTGCCGCCTGGAGACACGGGGGAAAAACGGTTAGGAAAAAACGACACACCACAGGCGGCTGAACTGAACCTCCTTCGTATTAATTGGCATTCGCACCGATGGGGTTGGCAGCGGCCATGACGGTGCACCTGGCCTGCAGCGAGGTGACGATGCCGGCCTTGGAGATAGAGATGCTCTGCTGCTCCATCGCCTCGTGGATGCTCGTCCTGTCGGCGTCGTTCATCTGGAGGTCAAGACGAGATTAAAGAACGGTTTTATTATGCCTCGATCAGAAGTCGTAGTCCTGGTTGGGATCCGAGTGCATCTCGCCTCACCTTATCGAACTCGTCGATCAGGCAGACGCCGCGGTCGGCCAGCACCAGCGCGCCGGCCTCCAGCGTCCACTCGCGGCTCACCGGGTGCCTCTGAACGTACGCCGTCAGGCCCACAGCGGACGCCCCTTGACCCGTGGTGAAGACGGCACGGCTCGCCACCTTCTCCACATACCTGGTGAAGAAAACTCCTCCGTTAAACCGACTCTGGTTCGGATTAAACACAACTTTTAAAGGTGATCTGTTATGCTTCCATGAACAGATTAGGATTGGTCCATGGGCTACAAATCACAAAATCATTCTTTATTCATCAGATTTTAGTCTGGTCAGTTTTGCCAGATGCACCATTATACGACAGTACATCTTTGAAAAGCAGAAGTGGAGCCTCCTGCACAACAAACCAGAATGCAGTAAGTGGTTTCTGGAAGTTAAGTCAACAACTAAACACTTGTCTTTACCAGCAGTCATACAGTGGGAATACCAGCTGACCAAACATGCTGGAGCTCAGATTGGGTTGCTAGGTAACAGGGCAGGGCTTCACTGGGGTTACCAGGTTACAGCACAGCACCATTGAAGGTGATTTAATCAGGAGAATTTTGAAACAGCTCCTTTTCCAGACACCAAAAATGCCAAAAACCAGCGCGGTGTCTTGTTTTTAGAAACAGTAGAAACCCAAACAAAAACGTGCAGAATTTGAATTTTGTGTTGTAGGTCCCTTTAAACATTTGGACGCTGCAGGAAAACTTGTGAGTCGACTCTTACTTGAGGAACTGAGACTTGGCGGTTCCCGGGTCTCCACACAACAGAACGTTGATGTCGCCACGCACCTTATGTTTCCCACCTGCAGGAGGGAGAGACTCTCAGTTCATGGATGTTTATGAATGAGATTCAGTCGGGATCTCAGCTGGGAGTCGGTACCTGGGTTTTTAGGCTCTCCTCCGAACAGAGACAGCGCCAGGGCTCGCTTTATGTCCTCGTGCCCGTAGATGGACGGAGCGATGCTGGCGAAGATCTGCAGGCAGGAAAGTAAAGATTGGTGGTTTATTTAAACCAACAGAAATCAGTTTCAGTCTGGAAGGTGACGGCGTTCCTCCTCACCCTCTCCCCGATCCGCTCGTCCTTCGACAGGGCAACGATCGCCTTGACGTCCTCGTCTGTGAGCTCCGCCACGGCGACGCCCTCGTCCCGGCGGGTGATGTGATTGGCCAGGATCACAGTGGCGAACACCGGGAAGCCGTTGGCCGTGTTCAGAGAGCCGTCGTAGTTGTTGTGGTAGATTCCAGTCAACTCCTGACCAGACGAAGAGACGGACAGTTTCAGCAAAATGTCCTTCCATCAAGAGTCTCTGCCTTTATTTAGGGATCAGTTTGGATTTCTACACATTTTCATAAAGTTTCCATCAAGATTCCAGAGTTCTCAGTACCCTTTTAAAGGTTTCTTCTGCAGAGGTTAAGATTTAAATCAGACTGGAAATGGATGGATGGACAACAGGATGCGTAGACAATAAATGAGCAGATGCAGAGACTGATACAGAGATGATGAACAAACAGATGCAAAAGATTTATTCTTTCTGAATTCAGATATTTTTCCTCTCATCCAGGCCTGAAAACTTTAAAAACATGAAACAACTAAAGTGTAAAACGTCCCAGACAGGAACCTCATCCTTCCTGCATGCCAGGCTACGTTCTGCCACTTTGATCATTTCCTGAATGGAGTTGGACTCACGATCTCGTCTCCAGGCTTGCAGCTGTCCACCAGGTCGGCCAGCAGGACGGCGTCCTTGGAGCGCGGCAGGCGGCCCGCCGCCACCTTCCCAGGACTCTCCTGGATGGTGATCCTCTGGTAGTTCTGGTACACCGTCTGGAGGAGGGAGCGGCTGGTTAAGTCCCCTCTGATTGGTCTGACAACTTAAAGGGGCAGTACTTTGTTTTCCAGGCACATTCTGCCATTTTATAGCATAATAAAGTAACTGTGTTGCCTTGAGTTGTTACAAAAATATTAAGTTAATTATGACTTTAAAGAAATTTCACTTTCTGACACAATACCTTTAAATTGAGTCTCTGTCTCTTTAAGAAGCTCCGTCTTCACAAAGTCACAACATGGCTCCTTTATTAACCCTTTAAGGTTTTTACTAGTGCTGCTGTCAGGTAGCTCCTATAAGGAACTCAGCAGGTGTTTGCTAACTGCTGCTGGCTAGTCTGAAGGGGCAGAGTAGGGGAGGAGCTGTGCCTTGAAGGCGGAGCTAGGTTCAACCAGGCGTTTTCCTCAGCTGAATGGTTGCCATGGAGATTAAAGGATTTCTCAAACAGGCGAGAAAGAATCAAGGTAACACTCCAGGTAAGTTTTTGATTAAGGAACACAATTATAACATGATGCAGAGCTAAAAGGGTTGATTTTACATGATGCTGCCCCTTTAAATGCAGTCTGGATGTTGAGTTGGCCATCGTGGCAACAGCTCACCTCCTCCATGTTGACCTCGAAGGGCCCCTGGGACTGACACTCGGGGCAGGAGCCCGGCTTCACCTCCTGGTTCTGGGACTGGAAGAACGGCCCCAGAACGAAGCTGCACTTGCTGCAGTTGTACTTGACCATGCTGAGCTGCGGCAGAACGCCGGTGCAGCTGCTCACCACGCCGCTGGTCCGGATCAGCTGGTTCAGGTGGAGCTGCCTGAGGAAGAAGAGCGAAGAGGAGCAGACGCTCAACTGATTTCACTGCAAAAACTAAACATTACCAAGTATTTTTGGTCTAGCATTAAAGGCAAATATCTTACAATAAGACAAAACTAACTGATGAGATTTCAGCAAGAGTTAGGATCTTAATTCAGTCAATAATTCTGGTTCGGTTGGCAGGTTATTTGACTTGTAACAAAACAATTTATAATCATTAATTTTAATGAATTTCAGTTGTAATAAATGAGAAAAGGCGGTGAGAGGCGTTACCTGAGAGCCCGAATCTCCTCGACCAGAGGCAGGTTGCAGATCCGGACGTGGATCTCGTGAGCGATGCGGTCGTATTTCGGGTACATGGCGAGAACGACTTCTTTGGCCGCTTCATCAAAAATCTGAAAACAAATTTAGTCACGTTTACCTCCAAGATCGTCATTCAAACTGATAAAAGGGTTAGGGGTAACCCTACCCTACAAAAAGGAAGGGAAAAAAAACACACAACTCACCTTGAGCATCTCGGTTGGGGCCTCAGGCAGGAAGTAAGCCAGAACGTGTTCCCTGGCCGCCAGATCTTCGTAGTTCACAACCAGACTCTCCCTGTTCTCTGCACAGACCCGGAGAACAGGATCAGGACAGGAAGTGACCAGCGACTCATCGATCAGGACAGGAAGTGACCACACAGCTCATCGATCAGGACAGGAAGTGACCACACAGCTCATCGATCAGGACAGGAAGTGACCACGTGGCTCGCCTCACCATCCCCGCCTACCTTTGCACATGTCGCTGATCTTCTCCTTGAACACGTTGTGGCCGTTCTCGTCCACGTGGGTCCGCAGGAAGTTCTTGAAGCGGTTGTAGATCTCGAGGCGAGGTGCCGCCATGGAGACCCACTCCCTCACAGTGTGGCCCTGCAGGTCGGAAACCCGTTAGAAACCCGGAAAACTCAGAGAAATTCAAGCATTTCCAAGGTAAGTTTCCAAACTTTGACAGCACCACACTGCTGGAAGTGATAGCTTCAATTCACTGTTATATCACATCGTTTAAGACAGTTATTAATGAAATATTGTGGTAATACCACACATCCTACAGCAGGGGCAAGGTCGACATAAAACACTAATTTAACAAATAAAATCCCCAAATTTTCCATTTGGTTTTCTGCTGCTTCTGAAAACTAATTGTATATATTTTATTTTATTTTTTTGTCACATTTATCACCATCACAAAACATCATCATTAAACTTTCAGTGCACGTCGCTCCCCTCTAGCTGCACTTTATTACCAAACTGTACAGTTTGAACACACTTAGCACTTTCTAAACCTTGAACACATCTAACTGAAATTCAAGGATTTTCAAGGATTTAAGCACTGTCCGACCACAAACCTTCATGTCTTCCAGGTTCTCAATGCTCTCGATCATCTCCTCTTCATCTCCATCGGTGATTCCCTCGGCCGCACGCTCGGCGATCCGCCGCCGCCGCGCTCCGGGAGGACCGTCATCTTCATCTTCGCTGTCTGGAACACAAAGTTAAGCGTCAGTTTGGTCCCGTGGAGGTTCTGGGTCATTCTGAGCGGTTCTGCCCACCATAAAGCAGTCCTCTCCGCAGCCTCCCGCTCAGCCCCTGCTCCCGGTCACGGCGCCTCATCGCCTCCTCGGCGGCGGCGCGGGCTCCCGGAGACAGCTCCGACAGATCCTCGTCATCCAGGTCCAAACCTTCTGCCTCGTACCGATCCAGCTCCGGGATGGCGCGGTAATCCCTGGAAGAATAGCAAAATTATCTGGGATTACAACGAAACAAACACATCAACTGACTCCTGAGTGAACTAATGGAAGACAAATTGTCCCAAAAGTCGATAATGTTGTTGTTTTGAGACCATTTAATGGCAAAATGAAACATTCTCAAAGAGCAATAAACTTTAAATTATAATCAATATTTAACACTGGAACTGGAAGAAATTTTAAATAAACAAAAACAACCGAAGTGATCCTTCAAAAAATAAAAAATAAAAAAAGGGGTGGGGGGGATTAGTTGAGTCCAAAGCACCAGACCAAATGCTTTTATCATCCAGTTTAGAAAGAGAGAAAAGAGAAACAATAAATCATGCAAATTGAAATTACTGAGTTTGTTTTCATTGATTTATTGCGACAGGTCTAGTCACCTCTCCATCCCGTCCCCGATCAGTTCCTCCCCATCGTCCTCCTCCGGCAGGGGGCCGTCGCCCAGCAGCCCCTCGGACTCGTCCTCGAAGGGGGGAAGGTCGCGCCCGGGGCTGGAGGTCAGGTCTCCCCTCCTGGAGGCCCGGCTGGGGCTGGTGGCCATGTGGAACGACTCGGAGGAATCCTGGAAAGCAAAACCAGCCTGGTAACTCAAAACAAAACGCTCAAACACTGAGACTAGACCTTCACAGTCACATAAAGACGGCTACAAAGTCAGCCTTCCATCACCTGAAGGACATTTCCAGGATTAAAGGCTAGTATCAAAGCAAGTCCTAGAGAAACTCATCTGTGTATTTATTTTTGTGTTCTGCATCTCCAGAACCAAACATGGAGAAGCTGCATTCAGCTTCTATGCTCCACAAATCTGGAACAAACTTCTAGAAAACTGCAAAACAGTCGAAACACGGAGTTCCTTTAAATCAAGACTAAAACCCAGCTGTTAGAGCTGCTTTTGATTCATAGTAAATTAACCAAAAATATAAGACATGTATTGATTATTTTAATCCTGCAATCATCAAAATGTAATGTTTCTTACTGGTTTTCACAATGACTATCAGATGCATTTGATGTTTATCTAATTTTTGAGTCATTTCAAATTTTAAGGTTTGTATTTCAAACATTTCTCATTCTTTTAGACAATTACATGCTGACAGACCTAGTCATTAGTATTGAAGCAAAAATATAAAAAATACAGCTTCTATAACAACTTTAGTATTCGTTACAGCTTAAACTAAAAGCTAAAGTTGATTTAATGTTTGCCTGACATCTTTTAGATTAGTTTGGGGGTTTTTTTCTCTCTAATTTGGGACCTTCATAGATCATTTTCAGGTTTTATTTCTTCGTTTTGCATCCATTTGTGTTCATAAATGTGACTGAACAGAAAAGAACACAAAGAGCAGAAAAAGTCATATTTTGGGGGTGTGCAATATAAAGTGCATTTTGTGTGACATGGCTATTTATAATTTTGTCATTATTTCCTGTCTTTAAGACTAATAAAGACAGAACCTACTGAATAGAAGGAGGACAATATTTATGTGAAATAAATATTAAGTGGCAACTGATATTAGCAAATAGAAATAAGGGTAAAAAAGGAACTTAGCTTATGGAAAAGAGCATTTGAGCCTTAATTATCTCTAACTTTACCATTTTTATTCAGATTAAGAAATTTCACAAATACCCAAATAGGTTTGAAATATTCTGCTAGCACTGCAAAATAATCTAGTCCGGGTTTGAAAAGTCTAAGTATTGTGGTTTTTAATCTAGAGCAGATTAAAGATGAAATTAGGTGGAATCGCCCTTTATTAATTTTTCAATTCAGAAGCCAACTTCACCTTTGTTATATTCTAAATAAAAAACCTCAACGGCCACATGGCAGCTAATAACAGTCTAAGAGTTACTTAAATGCTCCATTAAAACCAACATTTACGAATTAAAACAAAAAACACGAAACCTATCTTCCAGAATATTGACGCTAGACGGATTTTAATGAGGATTCATTAAAGAAATATTATTTTTCTAACTGTAATAACTCTCCCCATCAGTGTCAATGCAGAAACTACAATACAGCAACACAGAGAAAAACTCAATTACTGCAAATAACCCTGAATTATTTATCTTTTATTTCCTTTTATTTTTTTACAGCGAACCCCAAACATTAGCTAATTTACTCGGTTTTAGCTCGTTTTCACTCACCGCCATTGATGCGCTGCTGTTTGTCTGCTGCTTCTTCTCCTTCCTGCCGGGAGTCACTTTTCGCGCGAAAACAACCACGTGACAGTCAAAGCGCGCGAAAACTCATGAATATTGAAAATGATCGTTGACGTCAAGATTTTCTATTGGGCTATTGTCTTCAATGAGGCGTGGTTTTGAGCTGGATTGGGTTTACTTTCATGAACAGGCGCAGTTGTCTGTTTAATGCGGTTGCAGTGGAAAGGAAACGGTGTACGCCTCGCAGTTAAACAAACGCATCTTTTTGTCTCATTTTTCAGTCCGGGCGGAGTTTATGACGCAACACGACCCCGGGAACCATTTTTTTTTGTCTTTCTTTTTTTTTATTTTTTATTTTTTATTTAAAACATCCTGTAATTTCTAACTTTTTTGTTTACTTTTTTCTGTTAAAACACTTCATAATATATATTTTTATTGGAAGCTTACGTAATTTACCAGAACAAAGAAGTGCATAATTATGAATGAAAGAAAATGACAAATACTCAAAGGTTTTGTAAATAAAAATCAGAAAATCTGACACCCATATTTAATTTTCACGCCATACTAATTGCCTAATTTGTATAAATAAATAAATAAAAAGGTAAATCTGTGTAGTCTGATGGCTTCAACCGTTTTTTCTAAGAGACTTTGGTGTGTCTTTCAGTGCTGTACACGATGCGAGCTACGATGCTAAGGGGTTTAAATGTGTATGGTTGATTTATAAATATATATAAATATAGTTTATATATTATTAGTGCAGATAATCTGTGATGTAAACAGAAAAGAAATATAAGCAAATATCTCAGTCTCTAGAGTCCAGATGTACAAAACTGGTGGAAGACTTTCTACAAACTATTTTCTGTATCACATAAAATCCAAATACAATGAGACCTGGAGCTGCAATTTGACAAAATCTGAACATGTCTAAACATGTGTAAATAGTTTTGTATGTCCAATGAGTTAATCTTAGACAGTTCAACTCAATGTGAAAATTTATTTTGTTTTTGTTGTGCTAATCCCTTTATTGAAGTAGAAAGCAAATTATCTCTTTACAATAAACTGCTGATTACAAAGAGCATGTAATATTGACATCACACTGGTTTACTGACCTTTTTATCTAACTGTTGCATTGAATCAGAGTTAAGTGGGTTAAAAAAATAATAAAAATAATCTTCAATGATAATATAGAGAGTTGAAAATGAATTAAAAAGCAACTAAAACCCAAAGAAATACTCCAGTAAAATCAACTTGCTAGAGATTTTTGCCTGGAAGAAGAATATAAAGAAAAGCAGGATGAGTCAAAAATGTGTGGTGCATAGAAGCTGAATGCTGTTTCTCCATGTTTGGTTCTGGTTTTGGGGATGGAGACCAGAAACAGAAGACCTGAAAGGTCTGGAAGGTTGACACAAGAATAGCAGAACTTTAATGTATTTTGATGGCTGGTGCGTTCACACCAGCCATGTTCAGTCCACTTTAATCAAACTCCAGTACTTTTATCTGGTTTAAGTTCAATTCTGTTGTTGAGGTGTGAATGCTAATTGAACCCTTTTCTCCTTGGTCGGTTGAAGTGAACTCTGGTGCGGTCTGAATACATATGTGAACACCAAGTGGACCAGACACTGCTCCACAAGCAGGAAGTGGACTAAAGTGCAAGGCATTTTGGGTAAATACAACCAAAACAAATGCTAGTGCTTGTGGGAGGAAAGGCCTTGTGGTTTTTACCAAAAGGCAAAAGAGAAATCCTACAACCACTGAAATCTGATGCTACTCCATGTTTTTTACATGTTGTGAACACAAAAGTTGCCCTCATGTTTTCTTCAAAGGTTTTTTTGTCGTTTCCTTCAGTGGTTCTTGGTGCAGCGCCCCCACAGGTGGAGTCAATGTTTGACTCAGTGCAGTGTGAAAGAAAACCACAGCAGCTGAAAATGTAGCAAATGTTGCCATTTTGGTCCCCAATCAAACCAAGTCTACCGGACTATCAGGTGGGGAAACACACTTATATAGTAACAGAAGAATAGCGAGAAAGCTGGCAGCCGTGTTCTGGATCAGCTGCAACTGTCTGATTGGTTTTTTAGGCAGATCTTTGAATCAATGCAGTAATCAATGCATCTAAATATGAACACAGATGTGTTTCTCTAGATCTTGCTGGGACATTAGTCCTTTAATACTGGAAATGTTCCCCAGGTGAGAGAAGGCCAACTTTGTAACTGTCTTTATGTGTCTCTGAAGGTTCTGGTTCATCACTACATAGAGATCTAATTAGTTTCTTGTTTCTCTGCTTCTTTCTTCATCAACTTTTCTTCTCAGTTGAACTTAAAACCTACTGAATAGGAGGAGGACAGATTTCTCAAGCTCGGATTGGTTGAGGAGTTTTTTGCTCTGTTCTGATTGGCTGTAATAGTTTTAGATGGAGTCATTCAGTCTTTATTCAAAACACAAACAGTCCAGTCCTGCCTCACTGCCCCAGGTAGTCCTGCAGTCCAGCACAGGGCCACTTTTAAAACCTTGCTGGTTTGCAAGTCCACTAACGATACGGCAAGCAGTCACTATATTTAACAGAGCAGCGCAAAGCTTTATGTTTGACTTTCCCCTCTGCATGTTGGAGCAAAATCAGGAGGCGAAGAAACCTGCTGGGTTCATGTTGCAGAGGGTGGAGAAGAAGAGCTGGCAGCCGGACAAATCAGGAGTTTTTTTGGGGGGGGGGGGGTGAACTAGAGCAAAAAGGTGGAAATCACAGATAAATACAAGAAAGGCAAGGTTACTGAGTTGATTTGAGTTTCCAGACAGGAATTAGTCAAAAAAGAGACGGTTAGTCAGAGGTAGTGAGTGGATAAAAGAGCAGACGTCTGAAAATTGCTGCAGGGCAGCGGGAGTGACTGTGGGCGGGGAGAGAGGAAGTGTGGTCGACAGGAGAGGAATTTAAAGTCTCATTGTTCTGCAAGAGCAGAGGCAGCGAGAGCCGAGGAAGAGGAGGACGACATGGACGCGAGCGCAGCCGTGGAAAAGGTACGGACACCTTCAGGCACGGCCAGATGTGGAGGTCAGGGGTCAGTCAGGCTAGTGGGATGTAGCGTCTCCTCCTGCTGGTGGAGATCCTTTTCATTATGGCCAGTAAACTTTAATCTTATTTAAAGGTAAAAATATTTAGCTGCTTAAAAATTCATGTAGCACCTGTTTGTACTTCCATTTTGGTTTCTATTGCTTCTAAAAACAGCTTAAGCTCAATAAGTTAATATTTTTTGGTGTCTGGAAAACGAGCAGTTTAAAAAAACCACCAATTGTTGTGCAGGATACCTAGCAACCCCAGCTAAGACTGTTACCTAGCAACCCAAGCTGAGCTCCAGCATGTTTGGTCAGCTGGTTTTACAATGGCTGCTGGAGTAGTTAACTTTACATCCTGAAACCATGTCCTGCATTCTATTTGGTTGTGTAGGAGGCTCTACTAATGCTTTTCAAAGATGTACAGTTGTACAAAATAGGCAAAACTGACCAGACTAAAATCTCATTATCCAAGAATGATTTTGTACAAAAAATGTAAAATATGTTTTGCATAGACCATAGACCGATCGTAACCTGTTCAAGGAAACACAATAAAACCAAGTTTACCTTCTGAAAACAATAAAATCCAGTCAGTTCAGTATCCTGTAATTTAAATAAACACTTGTTTTAGTTACATTTACAGCTAGAAGCTTATGTCCATTCACCATCTGCAGTAATATTATATTAATTCTGACCTTTTGCTGATGCATTTTATCCATTAATTTATAATTAAACAACAAACAACTTAAAAGACTTTTTAAAATAAGAACTGCATGCACACATTTTACCTTATTGTGGATTTTCTAATCCATAATAAGGTCATAAGGCTAAAATATATACAGTTAAGTAATCTTTTAATTTTATAAACATTTTTTTGACTGGTAGTAGTATAAATGTTTTAGAGTGGCCACTAAAGATTAGGGTGATGGCAAGGAGGCCTTCCGACACTAAAGAGCTCAAAGGTGCAAAAAGTTGCTAAGCAACTATAAGAAGGACTTCATAGATATAACATATAGAATGAATAATTTAAGCAACATGTTAATAAAACAGATTCATTATGAAAATGGTTGCTACACTGGAATTATTTTATCATCTTTTGAGAAATCTGTGTTGTTTCCTGTCAGAAACAAACTTCTTTTTTGATTAAAAATAAATTTTAAATCTAAATCTGAATGGGGTGTGAATAATTTTGGACTTAACTGTTCATATGTAGCCAGTAAAACGTATTGCCAATACAAAGCTATCAGGAAAACCTTGAGATTAATAAATGCAGCGAATAATAGTTAACAAGAAAATATGCTTGAACTTATTAAATATATTTTTATGTACTTTTCTCACAGCAACATTATGTCTTGCACATTTTAATTCATGTTTGTTTTCTTTAAAATGGAAGCAAATTAAAGTTACTCTGAATGGATGGTTGTTTAAATCTTACATTTGAAAAATAAAATACATATTTTTAATGGATATCTTTAAAATAAATCAATACATTTGTAAATTTGGCAGATAAAATCCTAATTTAATGGGTCTGTGCAATAATTAGAACCATCTTTAATCAAAAAAAAAATTTCTTCAGGGAAAACTTTTATTTTCCACTTGCTTTATGCTAAAATAAGCTAAGAATAGAATAGAATAGAATAGAATAGAATAGAATAGAATAGAATAGAATAGAATAGCCCTTCATGTGTCCTTCATTGTTTTTATTGGCTGGAAAACCCAGTGGGCCGATGCAGGAGCCAGGCGGTACACCTGGAGTAATCCTGAAGCTTGTTAAAGATACAACTATTATTTTACATCTCTGTAAATAAAATGGTAACAAAACATTTATTAAGTTTGGAAAACTTGCAAAATAATTGAAAGTCACAGGTTAAGATATTTTGTTTTGCTTTTCAGAAAAGACTACGTAATTAATTTATTAGAAAATAAACAGAATACATTAGGATTCAGGAAAATAACTTTTGTAGACTCATTTTTCTGGTGCCTTTTAAACGATGCCACAGTTTAACGTTGGAGCATGAAGCCTGTCAATGGGCCAGCGACCCGGCCAGAGGTCAGTCATCTGAAAACCAGAAGGATCAGCGCCACCTGTTGATGTTTATCTGTTTGTTTAAGCCCAGAAGCTTAAAAATCTTCCACTGCCATGATGGAAATAACTCCCAGCACTCCCAGCAGGGAATGCTCCGCTGGACCAAACTAATCCAGAGGTTTCCAAAGTGCGGTCTGGGGACCATTTGTAGTCCTCAGACTGATTTTTTTGTGGCCCCTAAATGAATTTTCAGAATGATACAAATTTGAGCCATTCAGTACAGGTGGCTGGTGCAGATGGAGACTTTTTATTTTTAATTAGGGTAAAATTATTGCTGACATAATTTTCCTACAATGGAAAATATTAAGTACAGCAGGAAATATTTGTCTTTAATAATAAGTAGAACCACGTTGATCCAGAAACTTTCTCAAAAGTCGACTTTACTACACCCAAATCTGCTTTTATTAAATTTATAAAAGGGTCAGTATTGTAATTCAAGAATTCAAGGATTTTTTTATTGTCAAACCATCTTACAAATACCATATTATGTAATATCATACCAAAATACCATATTATGTGTTTTCCAGGCACATAGTGCCATTTTACAGCAGAATCAAGTAACTATGTTAACTTCACTTGTGATAAAAGTGCTACATGTATATATATCAAACATAACATAAAAGAAATTTTACCTCTTAATTTAACGCCTTGAAATTGGGCTTGTGTCTCTTTAAAAACTCCAGGTTTTTCTGAAGCAACGCCTTCAAGAAGTCATCCCAACATGGCTCCTCTGTTAACCCTTTATCAACATTTTTGCAAGCGTTGCCCTGAGACGTAGCTGCTGTAATGAGCTAATTGTTGCTGGCTAGTCTGAAGGAGCAGAGTGGGGGAGGGAAAGTAGCTCTGAAACTGCAACACTGAGGAGGAGCTGTGCCTTGAAGGCGGGGCTAGGACCACCAAAGCATTTTGCTCAGCTGGATGGTTGCCATGGAGATTAAAGGATTTCTCAAACATGCATGAAATAATTAAAGCTGCAGGAATCACTTTTACATTTTAGATCCCACAAAAAATGAAGAAAAAAATGGACGATTTTATTTGCTTGATATTATTTTTATTTTTTGACTCATCAGTTTTGTCCCATGTGATGAAAGGTTTGAGCTCTTCTACTCTAAGCTGGTTTATTATTTATATTTCAATAGCTGTTGGAAGGAAACTGGTTAGTTTCTAGGAACAAATACTTACAAAAGATCACCAAACATTTAATTTAAAATAGGTTTTAAGTCAGTTTTTTAAGCTAGAGGCTACGAGCTAGTCCCCCACTAGGACAATGCCTTGACCATTGTCTCTATCTAGCTTTAAAATAGCTGCTGGAAACTCTATCTGGGTTTTGTTTTAGTTTCAGACCAACATGAAGCCCAGAGGATCTATGACTGCTGTCCCGCCTTTCCTGTGACCTCTAGCCTCTTATCTCTCTGCGTTTCCTGCGTTTTCCCTCCTCTCATAGCTGACATATTCAAAATAACTTGGCTGAGAGTGACCCCACCTAAATGCTCGCCTTATCTGATTCCTAAATATAGAAACGCTGAGCTATTTAATCCAGAAGAGAGGTTTTTATTTCCCTCTTTTTTGTTTAACAACGTGCTTATAAAGCGACAAAAACTAAATAAAATCTGCCAACATGTGGGAGGACGCGGCTCCATCGCCCAAACTGTTGAGACGTCCTAATGAGATGCAGCTTTTATTAAAAAACATTTCACATTTAGCATGACTTTTGGTCAAGAGTTTCTCCATTTCTGACATTTTTATTGTCTAAACAGTTAATAATAAAGATGATTTATTGACAGAATTTCCCAGAATAACACAAGACAGTATTATTATGATAAAGTGACTGTGCCGCTGTCAGTAAGCCGACTCCAGAGGAATGTAATTACAGCCTTGTTCTGCTGGAGCTGTTTTGACAACAAACCTTCACCACTGAACTTGTTTTATTACGGGCTGATCATTCACACCCAGTTTCAGAGACACTAGTCTTGTTTTGTCCCGATATGATGGAGAATTAGTCTTGCTTTCTAAACATTAACCCGCCGAGTAACAGCAGGAAGGAGAGAAGGCTTAAAGCAGGGAGTGGCTTGCTAGGTGACGGGCAGAGTTCTACTGGGGTTGCTAGGTAACGGGCAGAGTTCCGCTGGGGTTACTAGGTAACGGGCAGAGTTCTGCTGGGGTTGCTAGGTAATGGGCTGGATCAGTAGATGAATGATTTGTGAGGTTACATTCCTCAGGTTTTTTGAAATGGCTCATTTCCCAAAAACAAAAGAAACATTAATTTATCTACAAAAAAGGTCTTGGTAGGATTTTTTTAAAGCGCCTGATATATTTAGATATAATTCTATGTTTTTATTTTTAGAAGGTTAAATCTAAGTATGGAAATGTCTGAGGAGCGTTAATCCTGGAGCAAATCCCTCTGTCCAGGATTGGTTTCTATTATCTGAGAGCTCATGTTGTGTCCGTCGTTATGTAGCCGCTAACACCAGAGATGGACCCGGTAATACCTGGTGACAGACGGACAGGTGCGCTGACTCCCAGACAAAAAGCTGCAGATTGTTTTTCCTGTCGGGTTTCCTGCCAGAGGCTTTAAAGTCTCTTTGTCATTTCACATGTTTAGGTATTTCTGGAGCTGCTAAGAAACCTGATGACAGTTCCTATTTTTGATTTATAAGTAGCACATCAGCTTCTAAAAACTGGAATAGTCCAAAGTAGAGGGGCTCGGTCATGGCTTAAGGAGAATGATGTGATCCAGGAATAACAGATTATGTAATCTGGCAAAAAATGTAAATTCAAGTTCAGTGAATGTAATCTCTGTCACCAGGGGAAAATTCAAGAGCTTGATTTAAACTTGGTTTAATTCATTTTGGCATTAGATTATAATTTTGTTTTATTTTTCACAATTTTTGAACTAAAATGTAATTTTTCAGTCATATTGTCTGATCTGTAGTCCTTTTGGATGTGATCCAGATCATTTCACTTAAGAAGCCTTGCTCTCTCACGTTTTCTCTCAGCTTGAATGATCTGCAGACATGTGTGGACATCTTAAATACAGAAAATTATCACTTCTGGATAGTTTGCTTTGTTTCGGAAAACTAAATTTGCTGTAAATATAGTCAACATAAGCACAAAAGCAGGGAAGCAGGAATGTTTTAGACACTTGAATAAGATAAAAGTCTCATTCAAAACAATTTTATTGTGGTTTTAAAATCAAGAAAAAAAATTTTCATAGCTTTTAGTCAGCAATTCAAGAAAAATGTGGAAAAATTAGCTTCATCCTTAATTTTTACTAATTAGTCATGTTGATTTTTATAAAATAAGACAAATTCAATTTCAATTGACTGAAATTGAAATTGATAACCTTTGGAAAAATTGATCCTTAATCTATTCTCTGCAAAAAAACTAAATCTATTACAAAAGTATTTCTGGTTTACTTTCTAGTGCAAATATCTTTTCGCACTGAAATAAGACAAAACTAACCTACAAGTAACTTTTCAGCAATACACAGGAGCTTGATAAAAAAAAAACAGTGCTAGGTCCACTGGTGGATTATTTCACTTATAACATGGGAAAAATGTCTTATTATGAGTTTAATAATCTGCCATTGGAACTAGTATTTTTTAAAATCAATGTTATGGAATAATTGGTTAAAAAATGCTCCTATATCTTTCTGAAAATAAATATACTTACAAGTTAATTTTGTCTTATTTCAAGTATACAGATACATTTGCACTAGAAACTAGACCAAAGATACTTGGTAAGACTTTTGTCTTTGCGGTGTTAACCAGTTATCAATAATTTCATAATTATAATACCAAGAAAAGTGGATTAAATGGACAGATAATATAATTTTTGCTGTTTAAATGAACTAATTTAAATCCAAAATATCTTAAATAATAATACTAATTGTCTACTGCGGTCAGAAAATAGCTATTCTCTGGCTACTTTAATCTTATAAATTTAAACAAATAATCAACCACCTGCTGAAATTGAGACATTATATATAACACTATCATAATTAAGTATTGTTGATTGTCAATAAGGTAAAAATAAAAAAACATCCCTCAGTTTTTTGCACCTAAAAACATTGGTTGTGAAATCATGAATGGTTGAAATGAGTGTAGGATCTGAATCATGGGTTAATAAAACACAGTCAGCGCTGCAGACGGGGATCAGTGATGTTAGCAGGAACAGTCACTGGGTGGAGCGATGAGGTCATCCGCCCTGACCGCGCCGTTTGTATATGTGGACTCGGTTCTGGTGCCTCCACACCCGGAGAAAACACTCACCAAACAACCCTGTCTGTCTCAGCTAACACTCCTGCACACACACACACACACACCCCCCCACACACACACACACACACGCACACACACACACACACACACGCACACACACAACTTTATCAATGTGGCCTCAGGCTTTGAAGGGAGTCGGAGTTGTTAGTACGTCTAATGGCCAGAGGAGTCCTGACGTTTTGTTTGTGCTTGAGAACAAAAAGCTTTTGAAACAAGCAGCTTTATCCTGTTCTCTCATTTTAAAAAAATCACATTTTGCACAATTTTATATTTCCACTTGGGTTTCTACTGTTTCTAAAACATCATGTAACTTATATAAAAAAAACACCCAGCTGTTTTCTGGCAGTAAGTTTATGTTTTTGATGTCAGAAAAATGTGTTGTTTCAAAATCCTCCTAATTGTTTTTATGTTTCCCCCCCCCATTTTTTCTTTTATATTTAGGTTATATCTAAATTATTTAGAGTTTATATATATGTTTACCAATATTTCACACTTTGCATAGGAGTTTCTTTTTAACAAAGAAATTTCCTCTTGGGATCAATAAAGTATATTCCGAGTCTGACATAGGACTGGCACTGCGCCGTTACCTAGCAACCCCAACAAAGCTCAGACCGTTACCTAGCAACCCAAGTGGAGCTCTGCCCATTTGGTCAGCTGGTTTTCCTGCTGCATAATGACTGCTGGAAAAGACAAGAGACCCTTCAACAGCTCATTCTGAAAGGAAATGAGCAGGTTTTGGTTCTGTTTTACACCCAAATAGCCGTTCATGCAAAACGTCTGGAACCTCAACTATTGAAGAACGATTGCTTGAATCATTTGTAAGAAAGAGAACTGCAGCAGCTGAAAATGTTACAAATGTTGCAGCTTTGGTCCCCAGTTGAACCAAATCTACTGGACTATCAGGCAGGGAATCACTCTTATACAAACGTTGTCCACTTCCTCTGCTGCCATTACCAAACTACAACCACAAGCAAACTACAATTAAAAAAACAGAAAAAGCAGAAAACCAATGATATTTTCCACAACTCCTCCTTCTGGTCGCTGACTGGCCAGAATGAAATTGAAACCAATCTCAATAGGAGAAAGCGCCAAAGGGAGATGAGAATCGATTTGTGCAGAAATGTAACGGTGAGGCTACAGCCTGTGGACTTTCTGTTTAGAGCCAATGTGTTCATAACCAAAGTTACAAGTCGAGTTGTTTTTGTGTTTCAAGGGATTTTTATCTCACGTTCTGCTTTTGGGAATACTCTCCTCAGTAAACAAACTTTGTTCCTTTCCAGATGTTTGGCCTTGTTATTCCTTGCTATGCTGTTTTGTTTTTACCCTGTTCTGTTCCCAAATCTTTAAAACTCTGAATATTTATGCTGATGTTTCTAAAACATGTATATAGTCAAGCAAACATTCCATCTCAGAATGTGGGGTGAGGTTTTGATGTTTGTTTTTCTGCGTCTCCTCTCAGATGTCTCTCAGAGGTGCTGGGGCGTGTCTGGTTTGTAAAAGCAGCTGCTCTGGATTTCAGCCTCATTCCTGGAGGTACAGTTGCTTCATCTTATGCTTTTTTATTTTACTTTGCCAACAAAAAGGAAAAACAGTGAAAGGAATAAGAAAATCACAGCAACAATCCGTTGTTGTTGGCAGTCGTTTACTCTACAAACAAACTGATCAACACACAAAAGGAGTAAACAGAGTTGAGCAGTAAGAAGTTGCATTTACTCAGTAACTTTTTGAAAAAAGTTAGGCTTAGGAGTAATTTTACTTCGCTGAACTTTTTACTTTTACTTGAGTAATTTCATCACAAAGTATTTCTATTCTTACTTGAGTACAACTTCTGGATCCTGGTTAAAACAAAAATGTTTTCCTGGTTAAAACAAAAATGTTTTCCTGGTTAAAACAAAAATGTTTACCTGGTTAAACAAAAATGTTTTCCTGGTTAAAACAAAAATGTTTACCTGGTTAAACAAAAATGTTTTCCTGGTTAAAACAAAAATGTTTTCCTGGTTAAAACAAACATGTTTTCCTGGTTAAAACAAAAATGTTTTCCTGGTTAAAACAAACATGTTTTCCTGGTTAAAACAAAAATGTTTTCCTGGTTAAAACAAAAATGTTTTCCTGGTTAAAACAAACATGTTTTCCTGGTTAAAACAAACATGTTTTCCTGGTTAAAACAAAAATGTTTTCCTGGTTAAAACAAACATGTTTACCTGGTTAAACAAAAATGTTTTCCTAGTTAAAACAAACATGTTTTCCTGGTTAAAACAAAAATGTTTTCCTGGTTAAAACAAACATGTTTTCCTGGTTAAAACAAAAATGTTTTCCTGGTTAAAACAAACATGTTTTCCTGGTTAAAACAAATGTGTTTTGACCAGAAACAGACACACACCTGCAGTTTTTGTTAAAGCTTCAGAAGTTTTTTCATTTGTGAAATTTGTATAAACAATATTTTATCAGATGTAGAGTTAGTAAGGCATCTCAATCTTGTTTTTAAATAAATAATGAATGAAAACCCGTAAATTAAACAAAAGCCTGCGTGGAAGATGATGACCTCACCGCCTGTGTGGCTCTGTCCAGGAAAGCCTGCGTGGCGTGCGGCTGCAGCACCGTCGACCACGCGGCTCCGGACGGCGACGCGGAGGACGATCAGCGGATGGGACGCCTTCTCGGAGACTCGCCATGCTCCCACCTCACCGCAAAGGTCAAAGGGGGCGGCGGCCTTCGTGTGTACAAAAGAAACCGAATGATTGTGACGAACCCGGTGGTGTCGCGCAAAGACCCGACTTTCAACACCACCACGTATGACTGGGCGCCGGCCGGACTCAACCAGAAACTGGTGAGACGCAGCATGAAGCAGGAATCCAGTTAAAACTGTCGGTTCCTTGTGTTACATAATCATAACGTCGTTATGAAAAATTATTTTTTTTATTTGTTTCTGTTGAAAATGTTTTAGCATTAGCTTCTGCAAAATACCGTGTTTGTGGAGCATTTCGTGCTAGCAGAATGAATGTTTATGATCAATGATCTGAACTCTAACCCGAACACTTGTGCAAATCTTGTGCAATTTGCACAAGATGCTAATTACATTATTTACACACAGAAATTCACAACACAACAAACCGTACTTAATGAATCTCCTTTAGATTTATAAGGTCAGTGTGTGTCAAACTCGAGGCCCAGGGGCCAAATCCGGCCCGCCAGAAGTTTTTATGCGGCCCTCTAGACTCACAAATAGAACCTTTAAGATGACAGATGTGTTTTTAAATATTTTGTCAATCAAATCAGCAGTTTTGTATGTAGAGTACTAGATTACACAAAGGTAAAAATGTATTTCATATAATTTAGGGTAAGACTTTATTTGAAGGAGTGTGCATAAGACAGATGTAACACCTGTCATAAGTCTTCATAAATGTTTATGACTTACCATGAAGTGTCATTCAGTAAATAATGACACTTTCAATACAAAGTGTATTGAAAGCAACTCCGCATTAGAAGTGTTATTATTTACCAGTTAATGCAAAGTTGATACTTTCAATGCCCTTCATCTAAAATTTTAACTCATTTAATTTCAATGGGAACTTAATCAAATTTTAACAGTTTTTTGAAACTTTGCTTTATCAATACTTTCTGCCACTTAAAGACATTCTTGTGGCCCAAAATAAAAATGAGTCTGACACTCCTGTGTTAAAAGAGAAGTAAATTAAAACTGTTTGAGTGTTTTTTTTAACTCCTATCTTCTGTTGGAAGCACTAAAATGTATTCCTCAGCCGGCTCTTCTTGTCTGCTTTGCATTAAAATCAGCGCAGCCTGTAATTACATGACAGACATTTCTGCGGCTGAGAGGTGGATCCAAACCCAACAGAAACACCAGGTCTGCCTCGTCCGGGTTGGACTCGGCTTGCTAACTCCAGGCTGTTAGTCACCGTCTGTCAGCAGCGAAATAAGCTGACGACGCACAGCTGTATCACAGAAAAACACCTGGAGAGAGCGAAACCGAAACCTGCTGCTCAGGTTTCAGCGGCGAGAAGCTAAAACTGAGCCAAAGAGACGAAGATAAAACCAGAGATCAAATAGATCCACAACCTAAAAAGGTTTTTTAAGTTTAAAAATTTGGGGGCTTGATTGAGTTAAGTTATTCTCAGTTATATGAACGAGATTTGGGTCACTTTCTTTCAAAACGCTCGTTTTATTTAACCAAGTATAATAAACAAAATAAAAGCTGTTTGGGTGCAGCAAAGTTGCCTTTTCGAGCCGCGCTTTGGTGCCCCTGATATAAACTTTAAAATTAAACCCAGACTCAGTTTAGCTTTGTTAACGGGACTTTAAATAGGCCAAAGAGTCTATAACTACACCAAAACAATAAAACACCACTGCATTTGGGCTCATATTCATTAATATTTGTAGAAATTTCATTTTTTGTTTGTTTTTGAATTAATAGGATTGTCCACAAAACTTTTAACTTGGTAAACTATAAAATTCTGTTCATTTCAGTTTGTTTATATGGTAGTAATTCAATTTTCGACAATCAATTGCATTGTGTTGTTGACTTTACAGAAATTTTGCTTGATAATCCTCCTGTCGCTGATCTCCCTCCACACTTTTTCCTTCCACACAACTTTCTATGAACGTGCTGTAATTTTTCACAATGATAAAATTGTGAAATTTTTTAAAATCATTTTTCACAGTAAATCCACCTACAGGAGGTGGAGAGTAAATCACCCATTTAACACAGAACCAATACAGAACCAACACAGGGAAGAAAAGAAAATCTATAATGCATGCTCAATCTTTCTTCTGAAGTCTGATTAGAAATGAAAAATCAACTTCTATATATGTTTAAACTGCAGGAAGAGATAAATCAACACAGTTTCAAATCATATTTCACACATAATGTCAGAAAAATGTTTCAGTGAAGTTTTATTGTTAGAAATGAAAATGTGAGGTAAAAATTAACTTCAGATTTCCATAATATTCATTGTAGATCAGATGATCACTTGTGGACATTTGGAATATTTGGAGCTGAAAGTCTATTACTAATTCTTAGGGATTTTTTTTTCAATAGAATGATGTTGAAATAATAAAAAATATCTTTAAGGACAGTCATAATCAGCAAAATTACACAATTAGTAGTAGTATAAACAATAATATGCAAAATTATTTCACTTATAACATGGAAAAAATCTCTTATGAAATAATCCAATGGAATTGGATCTTTTTCATCAATATTAGGGAATTATTGGTTTAAAACAAGCTCCTTTTCAGTTTGTCTTATTTCAAGCTCACTAAAATATTTACACTAGAAACTAGGCAAAAAAAGTAGGTAAAATTTTGTTTTTGCAGTGAACTTTGCACAGTAAGATGCCTGGAGGAAGAATTTTATATTTTTATCATTATATTAAACTTAGCTGAACCCTATGTCAGTGTGTAAAAGTTGTTTTTTGTCTCTTCAGGCCATGCAGTACATGGAGCTGCTGCCTGAGAGCCAACGCCCCGTCTCTGGGACGCCTGGTGCCCTGCAGCGCCGCAGGCATCTCCTCAGCCAGCTCCCGGTCTACGATCAGGACCCCATGAAGTGTCAGAGTCTGGGCAGCGAGGACGAGGTTCGGCTCAGCCCGTGAATATGACAGCCCGTATTTATGGGCTGCAAATAGGAGAGGAGGAGTTCATTTCTGCCTAAAAAAACTTCTAAACTTTTAGATTAATCTCAGAAATTTCCTAGAAAAAATGTTTACATTTCTGAGTATGAAAAGTAAAAAAGACAATTGTGAGATTAATTTAAGACATTTTCTTGGGGGGGGGGAAACATCTCTGAAAAAAAATTCTTGAAAAAAAGTCGCAAAAGTCAAAAATGTTTCAAAGACTAAAAATTGTCTTGAAAATGTCTGAGGTTAATTAAAAAACTTATGAGTATTTTATAAGCAAATTTTAAACTTTTGTGGTTCAGAAATGTCTTTGTTTTTATTTCTGAGATTAATCTCAAAATTTCTGAAACTTTTGGTGGAAATTTCCGCATCCTTTCGTATTTCTATCTTTAATGGCCCTGACTCACCGATTCACACAGGCGACTTAAAGTGTCTAAGTTTTCTTTAACCGATTCACCTGCAGGTTTCGGCCATGATTCTGTTCGTGAAACAGTTCAAACTGGAGGTTCTGGGAGTCGGGGAGGTCGGCTTACCTGGAGAGGGCGGCGCTCTGAAAGAAGCAGCTGCTCAGCGGACAGCAAAAGAGGTCAAAGATCGCGGCGACAAGGCAGAGGCCGTGCAGCACCAGAATCAGAGTGTGAGCCGCAGCACCGCCTCCTCTGCTGTGAACGGAACCGACGACAAAACTGAATATGTAAGGAAATTAAGAAAATTAAAAACAATTTTTATATAAATCTAACAGAAGTGAAACAAAGAGCAGAGCTGGAGCATCAGTTTAAGATTTCTGAAACTCTACTTAAAAAAGAGAAACTGTGGGTTAATTTCTGCTTCAAGGTTTTATAGGTTTTATTAAAAAAATGTTTATTACATTTTTAGAAAATGAGAGTTTAGTTTTATGGTTTCTGTCACCTTAAATCCAACTAACCTACTGCTTGCCACGCCCCCAACTCAACGCTTAAACTCGCATATGAAAATGGCTGCAAACAGATGTGCAGTTATACGACCGTACATCACCGAATGTGACTTAACATCAGGAAGGTTTCTGAAACTGCTCATTTTTCACACACTAAAACCTTTTATACATATTTCTCATGTGACATCACATTTCGGGGTTCTTTGTGGCTGATAGCCATATTGGTAGGTATTGTTGCTATATAGTTGCTATGACAATAAACAAGTCACAGTATTTGTCTCATACAGTCGATCCTGATCAGCAGAGATTTTGTCGATGTTTATTTCTCTTGCTCGTTGGTCAACAGTGTCAATATACTTTCTTTCTGTTGGACTCGAAGTCATGGTTCATCTTTGCTTGGCGATGTTCTTGCCTACCAAGATGACGGTTCAGTGGCGCGGATCACTCCCAGTCCAGACTTGTGGAAACTATGTATAGCCAAAAAATGGCTGGGTGTGTTTTTAAGTACGTAGACCATCTTTAGAAGCAGATGAAAACCAAATGGAAGTATAAAAACATGCAAAATGTGGATTTTGCAAAAAAGATACCCTCCAAGAAACCCCCCAAAAATAATTATGCCGGTGATCAAGGTTTCCAGCTGTTTTCGTTTTATATTCAACCTTTTTTGTTCCTTTGTCCCCCAGCGGTGTACTGGCTGCCACGGAAATGTCTCGAAGGACAGTCCGGTTGTTTACGCAGAGCGCGCAGGTTACCATGACGCCCTGTGGCACCCCACCTGCTTTGTGTGCTCAGAGTGCGGCCACGGCCTGGCGGACCTGGTCTACTTCTGGTCCAATCAGAAGCTGCTCTGCGGACGGCATTACTGCGAGTCGGTGTGGCCGCGCTGCTGCGGCTGCGACGAGGTGACGCGCCTACTCTGAATGCATGATGATCGTTTCTTCACTTTCAGCTGCTGCCTTCGAGTCAACGCTGCTTCTCTGTCCTCAGCTCATCTTCTGCAAGTCGTTTATCACGGGGGAAGACGGACGGACGTGGCATCTGCAACATTACTGCTGCTGGAAGTGCGGCCAGAGCCTGGATTCGCCCTGTCAGCACCGATGAAACACATCACAAGCAGATGTGATTATTATTACTGCAAATCAAGTGCAACATGGCTCTATCTGTTTGTAGACAGTTTTAACATGTAAATTCTAAGTAATAAAGAGCTGAATTATGTTTTTAGCTGACATGTAAGGCTGTTTATTTTCTGGCTCCACTGACACAGACAGTAAAACGGTTTTGTTAGTGCATGAAACACTTGAAGGGACATTAAACTGTCCACAAAGCACTTAGAGACTCACCCAGAAATGTGTTTAAAATGGCTGAAGGAACTTCCTCTTGATCTCTCAGCTCTTAAAGCTCTGACAGCAGCTTTGTACGGAAGCCCAGAAGTGACATTTCAGGAAAACATCATAAAACCAAAGAAATAATATGTATAACAAGGAATTGCTGCATCCTTAAAAAGTCTTAAAATCATGTACATAAAATTAAGGTCTTAAAATGTCTTAAATTTAAGGCCAAAGTAAGTTGGCCTTAAATACTGTAATCATAGATCATACACATTTTGTCATGGCAGGACTGTTTAATGTTCTATATAGTTATTTATTTATCGCAGGACTTTTCTGTCAGACAAAGGTCTGAGTCACATGCAGAAATCTTCACTGCGTTCTGTAACTCGAGGTGGTTCAGGCTACTGCTGCTAATATACTCTAGCTAACCAGGTTTTATGCCATGGGTAAGTTTATCATCAGTTAGCTCGCTCAGGCTAGGTATTCTTGGGGGTTAGGGACTTGACACCTCCTCTAAAAACACTTGTAACTGCCCATTTTAACTATTTAAACAACAAATGTATCTTAATATGCAGTAATACACACAGTAGAATCGGTATTAGCACAAGTACGACAGGAGCTAGCGTTCGCTATCTCCACTCTGAGGTTCAGCCAATCACAGCAAAGGAAGATTAATGCCGCTCCTGGATTGGCTGCTTCACAAACGTCAGCCAATTGCATGTCAAGTAGAATTGCGCCTAAAAGTAGGCGCAGTTTTCTTTCAAATGTTTTACATATACTCATCAACAAAGCCTATTATTATTCCTCAAATAATTTGGAGTCTCTTTCCACTGAAATTCAGTGAATGCAGTAGAATGGGGGTCCACTGCTGTTGTCATTTTAAATGTAGGATCTTATAAGTATCTGTATTTTTAAAAATTGCGTTGTGAACTAAAAATGAATGTCAACTTTAGGCTTTAGCAAAAAACAAAGGAAAACGTAATGCAAGTGCTTTAAAGGGGCGTCAGGTTGGGTTACATACCTTCCCAGCGCTCAGCTGACCTACTCCCTGCAGGAATGCGAGGTATTCCGGTGGTCTCTGAGTCGACGTTCCCGGGAAGTGCCGTCACCCAGCTGATCCACAAAACAGGTTGGGTTATTTTTAGTCCTGAAGCGAAACGATTTCAGTTTGATTTGCCGAGATTTGTGGCTTTTAATAGAGTGCTGTGTAATCGTAGAGATTTTATGGAGGAGGTGGATGCATTAATCACTTCCTTTGGTTTTTGAAACATAAATTATACACCAGGGTTTGAACTAATATGGTCAAAATCAGACATCGAAGGCTTCCAGCTACATTATTACACAAATAAAACTCACATGTCATTGTTGGCAGCCATCTTAGGTCTTCACAGCACGTCTCTGCTTTCATTTAATGGAAATTGTGCCTGAAGTTTGAGTGGATGTTTGAATGTGATCAAACATTCAGTTACTGACTCCAGTTTACAGCTTCAGGAAAGACATCAGCAATGACCAATGGGAGTGATTGTTGCTGCCTAAAAAGTCTGAGAATTATTAGAAGGGTTTGTAAGCAAGAAACATCTTTAAAAAGCTGCCAGTCTTGAATCACATTTTACTTTTTTTGTTTTGTTTTAAATACAAAAGTCTCAAGCCGTAATCTTTGCATTGTTTCTGATACGTCGCTAACAACAGCGATGGACGAGACCATTTATCGGGTTACTTTCTGCTTCTAAAACCGATGGAAAAGACTGTTGTGATAAAGGGAGTTAGCCTAGCATCTCAATGCTAAACATGTAGCAGTAATAGTAGTGTAGTACTAAGCAGTAAACATGTAATGTTAGCATCCAGTCCACACTCCCAAGGTATTTTTGCATCACTTGAAAGTTGAACTTTGAACCAGTTTGATGGTTAAATAACCTAAATAACAAATTAAGAATTATAAATATTTCTTGTTCAGGCTATAAGTATACCTTTTTCAATAATTTAACAGCAAAAGAGATTTTGAATTGAAAATGTTGCTTATTTTGTAAACTCTGTTGGTTTCCATTAAAAAGTTTAATTGCAGTCCATGAAATCAACTCTAGTTATGAGTCCCACAACTAGAAAACCCAACAAATATGGAACCATCTGTCCAGCAGCTGCTGGCCCTAACAGCATCACCAGGGTCCAAAACACAGCAGCAGAACGGACCAGTCAAAGCCCAAACCTCAACCTGGTGGAAACGGTGGTGGAAGCTGTGGAGAAACTAACGTCTGCAAGAACAGTGGACCCAAATGAGTCAAATTTAGACAGAGGCTGCGCTTATTTATTCTCATCAGTTTTCTTTTAAGCATTTTTATGAGAAATTTGAAATCGAAAGAGAAAAGCTTTTATTTTAGGAAAAGTCAAAAATAAATTAGATTAACTGATAAATCTGGATTGTTGCTGATTTGCCGTAAGCAGGAAACTTCTGCTGCCAATGTTTTAATCCCCTCATTTCAGTTATGAAATGATCATCCATCCGTGGTATGTCCTCTGCTGTAAATATGGCAAACAATTAACCCATCAGACATGTTTTGGACTGGAAGAAGCTGGAGTACCTGGAGAGAACCTATGCATGCACAGGGAGAACATGCAGAAAGGCCCCAGGCTGGGATTTCAACCCAAGGCCTTCAAGCTGCAAAGCAAAACTCATAACTGCTCCACCATTCTGCCAAACTTTGATTTCATCACGTTATAACTAACACAGAAAAGGCAGTTTAAGATGTGTATACATATTTATTTCTTTTTTAAAATTAAAAATATAAAAAAGACAAACATATCCCTACAACAAAATGCAAACAATGCAGCAAGGCTGCTTCAAGCTGTTAATCCTCTTCTTAGGAAAACATTTTCAGCCATATGTATTATTTAATCAATGTAACAATATTAATCTTGGTCTGGAAAAAACATAGAAAAGGACAATTTATAATAATACTGTAATTCAAAGGAATACTGCTGTGCACTAAACAGCTGCTATTCATTATGGCAACCAAAATTAACCAAAATTAACAGAATAACTTCACTTCACTACACATTTGATAAAAGATTCTATAATTTTCCATAATTTTGGGGCCAGGGGCAATCTGAATTTCCAAAAAAGTCAGCATTCTGAGAGTAAAATCAGAATTTTATTTAAAAAATAAATTCTGAACTTTGAGATTAATTTCAGAATTATTTTATGCTGAATCCTTTTCCGCACAAAGGTGTTGACTCATTCATTGATAGGATTATTTATTCCTAATTTAGACCCACAGAAGTCGTCTCCCCAGCTGCTTTTCTGTTTGTTTTAAACACTGTAAACTCTGGCGGTGACGCACTTTAGGACACAAAAACATCCGAAGAATTAGACCCAACAGTTCTGTTTCAGCATAATTTCAGTGTAATTCACCATTTTTAGGATACCACTAGCTATGTTTCCATAAGCCATAAAATTGAAGTAACAAAAATAAATAAGTTTAATGGAAACACATTAATTTCCTCAAAAACCTCAAGTTTTTCCAAGACAGATTTTTGGGCTGGAATGAGGTGGTTTTTCAGCCATATCAAAATGTATGTATTTGGTCAGAGTGCAATGGAAAGGCTTTGTTGAACATCACACGTGACCAACAGCCGGATGTTACTGCTGGCAGCAAAGATGGTTGGAGGCTGATGGTTTGTTGTAGTCAGCCATTTTACATTAGAGCTATGGATTCAACACGATGGAATGATGCACAACTGTTTATGATCCATGATGCTGTGAGAACTATGATGGAGCCAGCTGCACATTGTTCTAAAATAAAATAAAAAATATTCACCATCCTACTACTTTCTTCTTCGATGTTGTCACCAGTAGTAACATCCGGCTGTTGATCACTAGTGCAATGTGTGGTGGGGGGCGGGGGTTGTTTTCATTGCTTTTTTGCTAAATACATCTGTTTCCATATGGCTAAAATTTCCCCCATACTTGGAAAAACTTTTTATGGTGAGTTTTTCAAAATTGGCATGTTTCTATTAAGCAAATTTATTCTCATAATTGCAATTCTATGATTAATGGAAACGCAGCAACAGACAAAGATTTGCGCACGTTTGTAATTTTGAAACGTCTCCTGATATGCTTTAGTTCGTTAGGATGAGCCACTTCATTTGCCCTGTGTTCTCATCCGTAATGGTGACCTACTCCTTGCTGTCCTCGTCGTCCGGCCCGCCGCCCTCTGACGGTAATATCTTCATCGGTTTGACGCCTCCCACGTAAAAGATCGGAAACATTTTCTCAGACCAGCTGTGTGAGAAGGTGCAGATGTGCTTGAGGGTTTTTGGGTCGGTAAAGGACAGTTTTCCCCTCTCCAGGTCCAGATGGATCCGGATTGCCTGAAGCTTTCCTGTAACGTGGAAGCTGGCGGGCACTCCGGGGGAGAAGTAGGAATATTTTTCTTTGGAAAAACAAACAGCCCACAATCCTGACTTGAACTGAATCGGTTTCTTCCTTTTGAACGACTCTTCTGCAACGCCAACGAACCAGCTGCTGCAGTCTGCCACCTCCACGGTCCAGAAGTGGACGCCCGCAGTGAAGCCCCTGGAGGCCGAAACGATCCCCTCCGACTCAAACCTCTCGGGATTCCCGGGAAGTTTCTGTCTGCTTCCCCGCCTCACCGCAGCGAGATCCTCACAGATGAAAAGTCCCGGTCCGGCCGTGTTTGGGTCCAAAATCACTGGCGTACGGGACACTACTTGTTTGACCTTCTTCCAGGTGTTAAAGCGCAGGTTGCCCAGGTGTTTGGCCACATCTATTAGTGCTCCGGCAGCCGGCTGGGGCAGCTCCGGTAGGGGGCGCTGCTGCTCCGTTCCTGCAGCGCTGGAGCTGCTGGAGCTCTGCAGGAACGCAGCATCTTTACATCTCAGTGTCCTCTCTGCAGATTTGATGGTGTCATAAAGAGCAGCCATGACTCCATCTAGAACCTTAATCTTCTCGTTCACCTTCAGACTCTTCTGCTCCTCTTCCTCCTTCACTGCAGCCACCCTGACCTCCTCTTCATCACGCAAAACCCGCTGCAGCATCCTGAACTCCTTCCGTATCCTGGCCTCCGTGAGTCGGGCCTGGGAGTGAATGTGTTGGGCGGTCAGGTCCAAGTCTTCCTTGACTTTTGTGAAAAGCTTGAGTTTCTCCTGGAGGGGCATGATGGACTTCCGCAACGCCTCCCTGCGGTCCTGCGCCACCTCAGCTGCGGGCCGGAAGACGTGGCCGCTGTGCTGCTTGGAGTCCCTGCAGATGAGACACACTGGCTGCTGGTGGTCCAAGCAGAACAGCTTCAGTTTCTCTGAGTGCAGCTGGCAGACATCTTCACGCTCCAGGAGGAAAGCCTCACACGTGTTCTTCAGCACCAGGTTGCACGTGGGCTCCTTGCGGTCGGAGTCGCAGTTGCAGACCGGACACTTCCGGATCTGTTTCTGCGTCCACCACGTGCTCAGACAGGCCCTGCAGAAGCTGTGGCTGCAGGACAGGAGGACGGGGTCTCTGAAGA